>NC_056735.1:873871405-874063905 GCF_019279795.1 Protopterus annectens
TATATAACTTTTAGCAATTTCTCCTCTCTAATCATAAAGTACTTAAAACAAACATATCAAAAATATAAATAATGGGCAGGATTCACGAAGGCTTGCACGGAGTGTAAGAGACGTGCAACACTCCATGCAAGCCTCGCGATCCAGGAACAGCCCTAAACTCCGTGTAAGAGACCAGCTAAAACGTCTCTTACACGGACTGGGCGTGGACATGCTAAATACCTCACTTGCAGCCGTAAGGTATGCAAATGAGGTATATTAGTGATCCACGAAGCAGAAACGAGTCCGTGTAAGAGATGTTTTAGCTGCAGAAATGTACTCAGTTGACAACTGAGTATGTTTCTGCAAATTCCACAATGGAGCCATGTCAGCTCCAAAAAAAGGGTGCATATGACTCAGGCAGCATGCCAATGGCCAAATATGTGGCCATTGGCAATATAACCCGATGCCAAAATAATAAAAATATAAAACCCAGCGCAGCCCCGCGCAAACGGGCTGCGCTGTATAAAACATGAAAATGAAGGTTATAAACCCACAAATGTGGGTTTCATGCAATACATGGAATGACAATGCAGGGACCAGCAGACCAAAAACAACATGGCCACCGTGTAGTGGTTGCTAAGGGGGAAGCTGAGTCTAAGACATGTAACAAAGCATTAGTAGGCAATCTCATGTAAATGAGGGTTAGGATACTGAATCTCACAGTCACATAGCAAATGAGCACAGTCTGAGTAGTGTAAGAGATACATAAGGGGGAGGAATAGAGTAGGAGATAGGTGACATCACAGGGGGGAATGGTAGAAAGAAATACAGTTCATTGGAGGCCAGTGTAACATGACAGATGACAGACACAGATCATGGAAAGAGGTGTGCCACTAGATAAGTCATGGAAAGTCAAGAAATGGAAGGTGTACACTGTTACTTACACCAAAGTTTCTTGCTGGGCATGCATGTGCACGTGTGCGCTCCATGAAGCACGAGTAAGACAGTGTGTGCACTTGTAAGGCAGACTCAGCATGTGGGAGCATGTTGGGAGATGTTTAACACTGTTTGTGCTGGTGTGCGTGTGTGTAGGGCAGGCTGAGTATGTTGGAGGCTGTTGGCAGACGTGTAACAGTGTTTGCGCAGGTGTACGCGCGTTTTAACCCGAATAAGTAGATTCTGAACCGTGTAAGCACGTGTGCACGCGTGTAAGCCACTGTGAACATGTTTCTGATAGTATGCATGTTGCTCCCCCCTGAGGAAACAGAGAGGAAAAAGGAAGCAACAGAATTAATAGGAAGCTAGCAGGGATAACTGCTGAAGCTAGCAGGTGAAAACAATTAGAAGCAGGCAATTACACAGGCAGAATAGTAGTCCAGCACAGCACTTAAAACTCTGCAAACAGTAGTGCAGGATGTTTCCCTTAAGAGACACTGCAAGACAGGAGTAAGCTAATAGAAGTGAAAACTGAAAAAGCTGAACTCAGAACAGAAATGTTAGGGGCTGCCATAGCTGTCATAATGAGACATAGGCGACTTGCTGAGGGTGGTGACAATGCAGATGGTGCCAGACAACCCACAGTGAGGAGACGGAGAAGAGTGTACAGGCCCAGGGTCACCTACCACGGGTTAAATGACCTGGAGATAGTAGAGCACTATAGAGTGGACAGAGAGCTCCTGCAGCAAATTGTTGAGGTGTGCAGGCCACGCCTCACACACAGAACCAACAGAGGGGGAACCCATCCCAGTGGAAACCAAGGTATGTGTTGGCCTAAGAATATTAGCAACAGGTACCTTCCAGAGACCAATTGGTGATATGATGGGGATATCACAGGCATCAGCCTCCAGGGTACTGCACCAGTTCCTGGATGCCATGTCAGCACATGTCAGTGATCATGTATATTTCCCCAATGCACGTGAGGTATTGGCCAGCAATATGCGTCTCTTCCAGCAAATAGCGGGATATCCTGAGGTAGTGGGTGCAATAGACTGCACGCACATATGCAACAAAGCACCAGCCGGTGAGCGGGGTAGTGCCTACATTAACTGCAAGGGCTTCCCCTCCATCAACTGCCAGGTCATGTGTGATGCCCAGGGCATAATAATGAATGTGTGTGCTGGCTGCCCTGGGAGTTACCACGATTCCCACATCTGGCATTTGACGCAGCTGTACCAGACATTTGTCAATGGGGACATCCCATACGGACACCTAGTGGGGAATGCAGGTTATGCACTGGAGCCGTGGCTGATGATACCCATCAGAAATGCACACACCTGAACAGGAACGTCATAATGAGGCACACACACAAACACGTAATGTAATAGAGCGTGTGTTTGGGCTGCTCAAGTCACGGTTCCGGTGTCTGGACACATCTGGTGGAGCCTTGCAGTACACACCAACTACATGTACCCAAATTGTCATGGTATGTGCTATGCTACATAATATGATCTTGCGAAAACAGCTGCAGCAGGACCAGCATAGGGCCGGGCCAAACAGCCCCCCACCATTGCCAAGGCCATCACAGGCAGAGCGTGACTCGGAGGAGGAACAACCTGAGCCTGCCCCAGTAGCAGAAGGAGGCATGCCCAGTATGCCCTGGCCTTGGCAAAGAGGCAACGCATAGCACATACACTGGCTCAGTAGGAACCCTGGGAATGATAACCCCTCTGACTCACTCAAATAATAACATGGATGCCTAAAATGACATGACCTGCTCACAAACATGTACAGGGAAGTGTAATATGCGCATCCAACAGAGGCAGCCCTGCAGCACCACCTGAGGCATGAATGCCATGTGTTAAGTAATGTAACACCATGTACTATATGCACACATGAGCACCCTGACTAACATCCACCCTCACCAAGCATGAAGCCACAAAATGACGATGGGATGATCAAGTGCAATAACTGGCTGAAGTAATGCAGTTAGTCAAAGGGGAGCCAATGTGTTTCAGGCTGGGAAGACATGCGAGCATGACATGATGCACCACCTGCTAGGGTGGTGTGCACCTATCATGCCATGCCCCATGGATACTGGCAAAGGCTGTCAGTACCCACAGCATGCCCTGAATAGGTAAGTCTCAAAACACAAACCCACCTTCCTAGGTTCTACAAGGGATAGGAACCTAGATGTAATGCTACCCAATGACAGATGTATAAACAGCAAGATGTGTGCAGTGTAAACGCACACAGTATGGAGAATGTAGATACCAGTCCTGTAATAGAGAACTGGGTCAAGGCTCACATCAGCACCCTAACACTACCAGGTCACACCTCAGACTGTGCTGTACAGCTGCAAAACATGGAACAAGCTACAAAAGGAGGGTGACTAGCAAGAAATGGAAAGGATAACCACACCCCCATGTTGGTACCACAACAAGAAGCAGCATGGATTAGCCATGGTCAAATACCAATGGCTAAAACCGCCTCCCAGTATATAGCCTGCTGCAGACTACTGTCCTAATACCAGGAACTGCACCTGGCCTATGTCGGAATACATAAATATATCAAGCCCCCCAAACCACATTATATTGCTTGACTGAAAATACCCAAACATACACCGAGCATTATACTAGCACCAACACAGTAGGAGAAAATTACCCAGATTCCATAAACCAAAATGCCCAGGAACAATGTACCACTCCCACAAGAGGGGTAAGCATACTGGATGTGATAATCAGCAACATGTGTACTGGATGGCAAGATGAGAAGTGTACCCCTCACTGGTAAGACCAGACCATAGAGTAGTCACACTGGATATACACATCCTGATCCCAGTCCCTGGCCAGAATACCACAGTGAAAAACATGTGTAAAGCATAGGTTGCAGCCCTCAAAACCGATGTTGAATCCACAAAAGGCCCTGTGCAAGTGCAGACTATGGGACACACCACAGAACATGTTATACAGGCATTCCATGAACACAGCCAGGAATGCTTGGAGTATGCAATCACAAATAACAACAACACACAATGCCATACATGCAGGCATCTGGCATGCTGGACTCCAGCCATTACCAAACCATGCAAGAGAATGAGGAAGCTACCACATGATAGAGCAAACATAAAAAGGGAAGTAATCACTGACCAGTAGTATGGCAATAACATATGTGCACACATACAATCCACTAAGTCCAGCCACAACAAGTAGAATCTGTGAATCCAGAGGCAATGTGACACCAGTCCCAAGTACACAGACAACCACAACACCCCCCAATAAATACAAATATATGTGATAGATGCATGCATGTATCCAAACCAGAGGTTGAGCTCCACCAACTCAGTACTGTCAAAACTAGTCAGGAGGAGAAGGTAACCACATACACCACAAACCCAGTCCCACATAGACCTACCACAACTGTAAACCAAACACATAAACACAGACAAATATTCCCGGAGGCCTTAATTACAAACACACCACACCGACAGAAGCCTCCAAAGCAGATCACAAGCAACCAAAACCTTCAAACATAGCACATGCAACGAATAGTATGCAAAGCTGGTGTGCCAAACAGTCACAGGCCAGAAGGAGAAACAACATGCCTGATACACTCGTAATAGGTGTCTGTATAGGCAGACACACTGCTGTCCCACTCACCAGACTGAACAAGGGAAAGGGTAGAGTAAGCTGCCTGTAGGCTGCCACAAAATGCCACATAGCACAAGTACGCAGGTCACCCCAAAGCAAGCAGAAATATGATGCACTCAATGTCCATGCTGGTGTGAATTACCTGAGATGTACCTCCCTGGTCAACATGAAAAGAGACATGGATCGTCCCTCTGAGTATGTACCCCAGGGCGGTATGACACTGGCTGTGTGCAGCATCCAACCCTCACCAAGAATGATGCCACAGTACAAACACAGAATGCTCATGTTTAACAGCTGGCACAGTTACAGCTGTCAGACCAAGAGGGTCTAATGTCTGCCTGCTTGAGATGTCAAGCATGACAAGCCATGCTGCTGTTCTAGGGATGGCTTGCAGCTGTTACCCGTATGCGTCTGGATACTGGATAAGGCCTTTGCCACCTCCATAGAGCCGCATGTAGGCAAGGCCAAAAAGACTACCCACCACCCTAGAAAACATAAGTGGTAGGAAACATAAGGGTAATACTGACCAATGCCAGATGTGTAAACTGCAATATGCATGCCCCTGAGGCACTTCCCATTATGGAGAACATCGATGACTGTGCAGTGACAGAAGCCTGCTGCAAGCCTAGTGATAGCACACCAGCACTACTAGGTTATACCACATATCATGTGTTATGGCCCCAACACCTGCACCAAAACATCAAAGGAGGGGGAGTATCCATATGCAGCACAGACACCCATATTGCCAGGTAACTGACAATGCACAAAGCAGTGGAGACCACCCATGTGCACATAACTGTAGTCAAAACTGCTGTACAGTCTGTAGCATGCGACAGACCATACTCTCACACACAAGAACTCCACCCAGACATCCGAAGACACTGGACAGTATGAATTTCCCACCAAATACCAGACAAGGTACACACAAATTACCACATAGGTGTCAAACCATTATGTATGCAAGGAGTAATCAGGGACCTAGGGACACAGGTCAACATTAATCTGTCATGTGACACCCACAATGCCAATGTGGCTATGAAGATTGTCGATATTAGACACCGTATCCTGAAAGGATTCACATCAACATCAACAGAGGTCACTGTGCCGCTGTACTGTTCCCTTATCAGAAAACCAAGTCAGAAGTGCAAAAAACCAATAACCAAAAAGGACATTGAATCAGGAACCAAACTTTGAAAAAATTAGACCAGGAATTTATTAGATCGAACCACTCAGACCACATAAAAGCGTAACATAAAGCAAGAGAATCCACCACACATTAACGCTGTTCAGTAATCCTGCGTTTTCGTCACAATAAGCTGGACTTCATCCGATAATTCTATTGCAACAAATTATTCCTCTTTTATAGTGTGTCAATGACTCAATTAATCAATTAATACATTTAAAAAGCTTTTTAAAAGTTTTTTTAAAAATGTTTATACAAAAATGTTCCATTTAAATTTCATAATTTATGATCAATTTCCTTATTTCTCTTATTTATTCCAGTACAAAAATGCAATAAAATATCATTTAATGTGTGCATTTTAAATATTTTAAATATTTTAAAAACATTTAATAAATTATGTTTAAACCATTGTATGACTTATCCTATACTGCCATCTAGTGGCCATTTCTTTTATTACACCTGAATAAAAAAACATTCCAAGGTTAAAATATCTCCCTTAATAATAATAAATTGAATGGATATTTTTGAACTCTGTAAATCTAGCTATTACCATGTATATCCTAACTTGAGTACCACCACCATAAACTTATGACCGTTTAAAAATGTTGTGGGTAAACCTCAATGTAACTATTTAAAGTTCATACCAAAAGACATTTTAAAACTCTTGTTTAGAATAAATTAATGTTACCATAGTTATAATTTAGCTGACCTTAACTTCAGAATGGGTATAATACTAATATATTCATTTAACCCTGGTGGATTATAAGCTTCTAGGGTCATTTGCCACCACAATTCTCTATACTCTAACATTTCTTCCCAGGGTCCACCTCTTATATCTTTTTCTGTATGCTCTAATCGAGAGAAACTAAAACTATTTTGTGTACATTCCTTACTATGCCTATACAAAGCATTAGTTTCCTTACAATTCTTTATATCGTTAAGGTGCTCATAGATTCTCCTTTTTAGTTTCCTTTCGGTTTTCCCTACGTAGAAAGATTGGCATTTCGTACATACTGCCAAATAAACTAAACCTGAGGATTCACAATTATAAAAATGCCTATCATTAACAATGGTTTTGCTCCTGCTACTTATGTTTATAACATTACTATTGGATATATAAGTACATTGGGCACATCTTCCACATTTATAAGTGCCTTTCCTCCTTCTATCCTGTGGATTTAAGGAATTTTTTCTTTCTAATAGGTTTCTTATGCTTAAGAAGTTTTTATATGCAATCTTCACTGCACTATTACTCCCAAAATCTAATTCCATTAGGTTCATAAATCTATCCCACTCTTTGTTAAAAATACTTCTTATTTTGCTATTAATAGTGTTGAATTCCAGTGTAAGAGCTAGGTGGAAATTTTCTTGTTTTTTTAATGTTTTTCGTACTAAATACCATTTCTTTCTCTTTTTCTTTAACTTAAACTATTGGGAGAAATTTAGCTCCCCTGGCTTTTACCACCTCTTCTCTAATTTCCTTAATAAAACTATTCGAGTATCCCCTTTCTTTAAACATATTCTCTAGCAGGTCACATTCTATAACGAAATCTTGATCCCTACTGGTCATTCTACATCCTCTCACAAACTGACCTTTAAGGATATTCTTTTTAAACATGTATGGGATGAGCACTATCAAAGTGAAAAAAGGAATTACAATAGGTGGCTTTTCTATACACTCTAGTTTCTAAGTGACTATCCTTATAAATTTCAATATCTAAATATTGTACAGCATTAGTAGATACCTTGTGGGTAAATTTCAAAAAATTGGAACTATTATTGAGGTATAACAAAAAAGCATTTAACTTTTCCTCTCCTCCAGTCCAGAATAATATAATGTCATCCAGAAACCTGCGATAAATTACCCAGGAGGACTTAAATTCACTTTGTAAAACATGTTTTTCCTCCCATATGGCTAATACCAAGTTAGCATATGTGGGGGCACATGCTGCCCCCATAGCTACTCCCTGAACTTGTTTAAAAAATTCACCATTAAAGAACAAGAAATTGTTATGCAACACCATTTCCATCAACCATACACTAACTATTTTGTCATTGTTAGACATATTCTTGTCCTCAAATATTATTTCTTCAAACATTTCTATACCTTCTCCTAACATCTATGGTTACAAAGATTAAATCAAGGATTAAATAAAGGACATAAATTATTTAATATTTGTAACCATAGATGTTATAGATCTATTCCCATCCATTCCCCATAGAGAAGGTATAGAAATGTTTGAAGAAATAATATTTGAGGACAAGAATATGTCTAACAATGACAACATAGTTAGTGTATGGTTGATGGAAATGGTGTGCATGAAAATGCATGTGTTGCTTGAGTAAACAAACTGCAGCCCCACACACCGCCATCCTTCCCAGCTACAGGAAAGCTATGCCTGATGTATGAAGCCATGTCCAACCTGGAATGAATGAACATGTTGCACCTTGTACAATCTGAATGGCAGTGAGCTATGCACATGAGAGACCTGAACCCCAGCACTGACATACATAGGACAAGCTGTACAGAATGATCCATAATACAGAAGGCACCCCCACTCTTCAGTAAACTCCTGGTACAGGTCAGCCAGAGAGTCACATATCGACACCCCTCAAGAGGAATCCTGATGAGTGTATGGGAGATGGTAGGCTAACCCTGGGTATCACTGTTATGTCAGAGGTAGACGGAGGCACAGTATACTAACCATGACATATGTCATGGCAAACTCCAGTTACAATGTGTGTCGAAGGACAAACGCACCCTGTGACTAGCATCAGAAATGGCCTAGGGAACATCGCTAGTGTTTGCCAATGTCCACCCATGTTGTGGAATACACTAGCAATGTTGGACGAGCCTGGTGTAGGTAGTCCGTATCTGAACATATTGCAACATGGTCATATGTGCACAACTGGCCCCTACACAGTCTGTTGTGCTCACTATGAAGATGTCAAGCAGTCATAGGACTAAAGCCCAGGATACTGTCCACCACAGTGAAAGTACTGAACCAGTACACTATACGGTACTACAGTGTTAGGTCATTATGAAAGTATGTTGAGAACTGTCTGCAAAGTATCCCATGCAATCCCTGCAGGCACAGTATAATCCCTGTTGTGGCAGACACGAAGCAGTTGGCCAGTTAGTACACAACATGACACCCAACACACAACCATAAACGTGAGATATTGTTGAAGTTCACACACACCCAAATATGTGGTGGACTTCAGAGTGCAACATATGGAAAACTCACACTGGGCATGCTCGCACACTTTGATAAATGAGGCATATGTCAGACAACATGCCATGGAAAGGCTGAATTGGGCATGCTCACACACTTAGGCCATATCTCGGTTTTGCAGTTGGCCACACATATCTGGTATTTGTACGTGTCAGTCCAGGAACCAACCACAACACAGCAATCAGCCCAGTGCACACAGTAAATGACTACAGAGACATAAGTGATACAGTGGATTGCCGTCATATGCAAACATCTTCCACATATACACAAGTTGGTCATAGGAACAGGGAATGCTATGGCAATAAAGACCTGCAAACAGTAGAACAGCACAACAAATATTGTGCATCCGACAATTGAACATATGGGTGTAGAGGTCAATACTAGGCTTGTTGTCCTAGGGAATGACAGCTCATCCAGAGTGTGCTTGGCATCTGCATCCCCAGGATAGTAGGCTACTGTGCCACTGTAAAGTAAGTCACAGAAAGCAACATGTGAGGCTAGTGAGCTGTGCCTCTGTCAAGCAGGGGCACCGTGGAGGTCCCAGGGATTAAATGTGCTAAGCCACAGCCATGTTGTCGGTGTGTGCTGTGAGAGGGTTGCTGAGGATCTCTGACAGTAGGTGTCCATCAATAACAGACTGAGGGGAGCCCTATCTGAATTCTCTGGACGATTCCACTGTCAACACTGTGTTGTAATGAGTATGTGTGAATGAAGTGCCATGCCGGAACTGTTCACAGATGTCCTCCCTCTGTGGGCTACAGCTCTGCAATGTATTAGGTCACTCTGTCTGTTGTACGGTGCATATATGGCTGGTGTACAGCTGACAGGTGTCTTGTTGTGGAGCAGTCATGGGTATATGTGGGATAGCATGACCAATGCAAACCGTACACATGCTCATAGAATGCAATTGTCAAGGATTATGCTGAGTGGCCAGTATAGTTCTCCAGCATGGGTCCTCTGAAGTCATCCACCCCAGTCTATACAAGTGTAGAGTCTGCTTGTGCTAAATACAGTTTGTGTGCAGTGACAACCTTGCCTGGGGGTGGAGATGGGATATGGATGTCCAGGGAAAGGTGGGTATGGTCAGATATCAACAATGGTGGTCTACCTCTGGTGTGGAACAGTGAGTACCCATGTTGCAGATGGACAGGTGCAATATGTATTCCCCCATGTGGCTGTGGTGTGTGGTTCTGCCATAGCACATGGACCCACAAATTGTAGTGGCTGTAGGGTAAAGTGGTAGAGGCCTGAGTAGTTCTCACACACAATATGCCTGTACCTGATGTTAACAACTGGAATGGTGTATGTGAACACCTGCATATCCTGGCACTGTTCCCAGGGAAGCTAAGTGTGTGTCCTGGATGTGGGTGTGGTGTTCTGGATTGGTTGTGTTGTGTGTTACAGGTCCTGTGGTCCCAAAGCATGGTATAGAACATAACCTGCCAGTGCGATGTGCATATCTGACCCTGACATAGGTGGCTGCAAATGCATATATATGCTATCCCCCACATGACAGGTAGTACTACATGTACATACCTCTGTAGAAATAAAGATGTCAGCACCCTATAAATACTACAGGTGCAGAACAGGTGTCCAGTAATTCGAATAGTGCACTCTGCTAATGCGTCTCCCTCAAGTGTCATAATATAGTTAGGTAGGGGTTCGAATCCTGCAAATGCTCAGTGTGTGTGGGTGGGTAAGCGGGGTTTGTGTGTGTGAAAGGCTGTGAGAGGGAAATGTCCCTTTTGGCAACTGGGAAAACACATTACAGGATGCACATTCCCCTTTCTAAACACTGATGATGTCAGCACCCTATAAGTACAGCAGGAAAAGGGAAGTCTCCCAGTAATGCGAATAGCGCGCTCTACTAATGTGTCCATCTCGAGTGTCATAACATAGTTAGGTAGTGGTTTGAATCCTACAAATAGCAAGTGTGTGTGTTTGGATGAGGGGGGTTGGTGTGTGTGCAATTTTGTGTGAGGGAAATGTGCCTTTTGGCAACTGGGAGAACACACTACAGGATGCACATTCCCCTTTCTAAACACAGATGATGTCAACACCCTATAAGTACAGCAGGAGAAGAGAAGCCTCCCAGTAATGTAAATAGCGCGCTCTGCTAATGAGTCCGTCTTGAGTGTCATAACATAATTAGGTAGTGGTTTGAATCCTGCAAGTGTGTGTGTTTGGATGAGGGGGGTTAGTGTGTGTGCAATATTGTGTGAGAGAAATGTTCCTTTTGGCAACTGGGAGAACACACTACAGGATGCACATTCCCCTTTCTAAACACTGATGATGTCAGCACCCTATAAGTACAGCAGGAGAAGGGAAACCTCCCAGTAATGCAAATAGCACACTCTGCTAATGCGTCTCTCCCGAGTGTCATAATATAGTTAGGTAAGAGTTTGAAATCTGTAAATGGCATGTGTGTGTGTTTGGATGTGGGGACTCTGTGTGTGTGCAATTCTGTAGGAAAAACAGGTGCTTTTTTGAAATCAGGGGATCACACTACATGATGCACATTACCCTTTCCAAACAGTGATGATGACAGCACCCTATACATACAGCTGGAGAAGAGACATCTGCCAGTACTCAGAATAGCGCAACCTGCTACAGCATCACTCTCAAGTGCCATAACATATTTAGGTAGGGGTTTGAAACCTGCAAGTGGCAAGTGTGTGTGTGTGTTTGGATGTGGGGAGTTTGTGTGTGTGTATTTCCGTATGAAAAACATGTTAGTTTTGGCAATCAGGAGATCACACTACCTGATGCACATTATCCTTTCAAAACACTGATGATGTCAGCACCCTATAAGTACAGCTAGAGAAGAGGAACGATCTAGTAATCCGAATAGTGTGCTTTGCTAATGCGTCTCTCTCATGTGTCGTGACTTAGTTAGGTAGAGGAATGAATCCTGCAAATAACAAGTGTGCATGTGTGTGTGTGTGGGGGTAGTAGAGTGCGTGTAAATGCAAGTGTGAGAGAACAGATCCTTTTGGCAAATACTACAATACACCAGATGCTGCATATTCCCCCAGTAAACTCAGGGGATGTCACCACACTATCAGCATAGCCAAACAGGGCTAGTTGGCTAGTAATGCCAATAGTGTGCTCTGCTACTGTGTCTATTACCATTGTCAGAGTACAGATAGGTATGTTTTGGTAACCCACAACTGCCACTTGTGTTTGTGTCACACAGTATGACCTTGTGTGGGTCTTTGTACATAACAATGCATGCCATTGCCTAAACCAGCAATGGCATTGCACACATGATGTATGTGTGTGACACATACACATAAATACCTGTGACCTGCAGTAGTTACCATGTCTGACACATGCCTCGAGTGGATAAATGGTATTTGCAATGTATACCAATATGACTGTGTCTTACTGTGCAGGGTCCACACACGGTATGTGTCTATACAGTGTGGGTGTATATGGTAAAATATCTACAGCAGGGGATACACATCTGGTCTGGGCCATATAGTGTACATGTAGTCGATGTACAGGTGCTGCATGTTCCCACCTGTTGTGGTAGTGGTAACATGTCATTCCACTGCAATTCAGTGACCACATGCTGTGAACCCTTCAACTAGTGTGTTGTAGCTACAGTAATGCTCATGCACAATGTTTGGCTGGATGCAGTCCAGCCATATAAACACAGTTCTTGAGACTGTCATATTGCCAGTGTTGTTATGGAGGATAGGTGGTCTTCCTGTGTATGGGAGGGTTGTGTGTGCCAGGCTATGAACCAGATGGCAGTCCGACACACTGTTAGCTGCACATGATTAGGCCCTGATGCTTTGTGCTGTGCCAACAACCTGGAGGTGTGTGTATCTGTGGCACCTTGGGATACCACCCCCCTGCCCATGTGTGTTACATGTGTAGGGGACGACAGGCATGGTATGGGGCATAACCTGTCAGTGATGGGTAACACCTGTGAGCCATGAATCAGGAATCTGGTACTGCACAGACATTGCAGTTCACCGTGCTGAGGACAGTGTCCGGTGCATGCATCTTCCGGTGTACACTGCTGTTGTTGTGTCACAGCACTGTTAGTGTCCTAACCTGTGTGATACCCACGGAGGTGGCTATGTAAACCATGTCCTGCAGCATAAGGCAGTATGTGTGTACCAAGGAGCTTTGCCATTATACATCGGGCCATGGGTGTCACGTGCAAGATGACCCTTGCACATCATTGTGGCTTCCCTAGCATGTAAGCACACGTTGACAGCCAGTGGATACCCTATGAATGACAGCGGAGACTGAGCATAATGTAGACATACAACACCCTTCCCACATATAGTGGTGGCATACCTGGTGAGGGTATGTTGGCAACCAAGATCAGGCTCATACTGGCCTGTGCCACATGCTGAGAGATCCATTCTATGTTCCCTATCATGTAGTCCAGGGAGGTATGTCTCAGGTCAGCCATACTGGCATGGTCAATGAGTGAGTCATATGTGTCCATGCCTCTGACTGACCTGTATGCATGTGTTCTGTGGTGGACCATAGTGCCCCTGAGGCATATCACTGTGACCTTCACCAGATACAGCCTGTTGAGCGGGACCCCAGTGCAGCACCCAAGACAGGTACCTGACACGTCTGTAGCAGGTGTGTTGTGTAGCCCTACAGGCTGTGAGTGTGTGGCACAGGGGATGTGTGTGCCATGTGTGGCATGTGCTCAGTTCCGACGGAACATATGCCTGTGTGCCAGCTGCGGAGGTGTGTGATGCTCAGGCAGGATGCTATTCTGAGTCCCCACGTATGCCCCAGTGTGTTCAGCATGCTGTCAGTGCGTGTCAATGTCTGACTTGTATTGTAGTCACTGTAATATATTTTATTTATTTATTTATTTATCCTACATTTGTTGACCGGGATAGTCCGACTGGATGCATGTCCATTTCCAGGGGAGGCCCGGGGAGAAAAGCTACAAGGGTAAGCAGATACAGAATTACATAATACCAGCATTACATATTACAAATTATTATTATTTACAGAGATTACATAAGTAAGCAAGTTAAACATGTTCCACAGGTTAATGTTAGTCCTGAGCACAAGTCAGGATTAAATTAAATTACACAGTAAACTGGTTAACAGATTTTACACATTCGAGTTAGCCAGGCTTGATACATTGACATAGCCAGTTAAGTGACAAATGTTGTTTGAGTCTAGTGTTAAATTGACCTAAGGTGGAAAGTAAGGTAATATCAGCTGGAAGTGAGTTCCAGGATCTACTTACAGAGTTTGCAAAGAGAGAATCACCGGCTGTGTTATTAAATTTGCTAGTCTGAATTAGTAGTTTGTTAGAGGATTGAAGCGGTCTAGGATTGTTATAGGGGGTGATAATATTTGAAGTGCAGGAGTATTGTCCGGATTATAGAGGATTTTATAGGCCATAATCAGTTGGTTATACTGTATTAGGCTGGGTATTTCAAGCCAACCAAGCTGATTTAGATTGATGCAATGATGTGTCCTAAAAGGCAGCCCAGTGGCAAACCTGGCAATGTGGTTGTAGCACATTGAGTGTTTGTTAAGGACAGTCTTGTTCATATTCGAGAGTAGAGGGGATGCATACAGAAGTGCTGAAAGAAGGTGTGAGCGAGCTATGGCACCTTTAGCTGGAGGGGTTAGGAAGGCTTTTATTCTGTAAAGTGACCCTAGTTTTCTATTGATGACTTTGATAATTTGGTTAACATGTAGGTCACATTTGAGATTATTTTCTATGATGACACCTAATAGATTAGTAGATGGGTCAGGGGAGATTAATGTGCCATCCGTTGATGTTATGGTAAAGGTGAAAGCGGAAGACCTATGTGTTGGTGAAATAACAGCAGTTTAGTTTATTTCGGATTTAGGATCAGACGATGTTCAGAAAGCCAGTTTTCTATTGTATTAAAGGTGGTCTGGGTAGCTGACCATAACTCTACTGGAGATGTGGCTGAGCAGATCAGAGTAGAGTCTTCAGCATATTGGATACAGCTGACTTTTGGGATGACAGTATAAAGGTCGTTAATGAAGATGGAGAATAGCAAGGGCCCTAGTATAGAGCCTTGTGGTACTCTGAGGGTGTTAGGTAGAAGGTTAGAGAGTTTGTTCTGCCAGAGGCCAGCCTGCTGTCGACCATGCAGGTAGGATTGAAACCATTGGAAGGCTCCAGTATCTAGACAGAATGTTTGCAGGGTGTGGATTACAAGTTGGTGATCAACCATATCGTATGCCTTGGAAAGATCCAAAAAGAGGGCTGAGGATATATAATTAGTGTTGCAAGTATGGTTTATGGTGTTAGTAAAGGCTAGGAGGCCTGAAGTAGTGCTGTAATGAGGATGGAAGCCATGCTGAGTGTCTGCCATAAGGCAATTTTGGATTTGGTGGTGCATGAATTGTGTATGAATAACGTTTCCATAATCCTTGCAAGTGGAGAGAGTATAGCTATTGGCCTATAATTGGAGAATTCAGTAGAGCTGCCTCCTTTGTGAAGTGGGATTACATAGGATATTTTCCAGATGGTGGGAAATTTAGATTCTACCATGGTTCGTTTGATTAGTTTTGAGATGGGGTAAGCAATAGCATCATCTGATTTTGATAGGTACTCGGCAGGGAGTTGATCAGCAGAAAGTGTAGTGGGTTTCACTGTTTCAATCAAGGTACGGAGAAGTGAAGTGGTGACTGGTTGGCAGCTGAACGCAAGTAGGTTTCTAGGGGTGCTACTTTCAGGACCAGAGGAGCTAGGAGGTAGATGGCTAGCTAGGGCTTGAAATGTCTCAGTAAAGAATTGGTCAAAACTATCAGAAACATCTTCAGGGGTTTTATCAATAGTAGCAGCAGGGATTGGGGTTGAAGTTTGTCCAGGATGTAGTATATATGACATGTCACCTGACAGGGTATGGCATTACTGGGTTCAGAGAGCCCAGTCCCCAGATTGGCTGTGTGGTGGCATCCCACACATGTGTTGTACGTTCCTGGCCAAGGGTGATGGCTGACTGCATACATGTGGCAGCTGTGACTTTGCCACATGACTCACATAAACCACAACTGGACCATAGAGGTGATTCACAGGTTACCTTTGCACATGCTACCCTAGTAGTGTGATTGCCATGGTGAGTACCAACACATAGGGCCAATGGGGAACAACATACTGAAGGTGTGTATGTGTGGGTGTACCGCTACTGTTTCATAGCACTGGCATATATGACTGCACACATGGGTAAATGCCAGGTAAGACATGTGCAATGTGTCACAGACAATGTACATGCGTACAGGACAGACAGTGACGTTCTGTCATGTGTAAAGTTGACATACGTATCGTACGCTATGCAGATGTCACTAGGAGTCTACAGAAGCACTGTAACTCTGCATTGCAGGTGTAAGCAGTGTTCCAGGGAACCCCAAGCGAACATGCATGCAAACAAAGCTACAGTAAATAGGGCTGGAAGTAGTGCATTGTACAACAAAGAAGGGGTAACAATAACAGTAAGTAACAATGCAAATATGTAGGCACTATCAACATGTACACAGGAATACACAGCGCAGTGCCCATGGTAGAACTGATATTATGTCATAGTTATTTGTGATTTGGATTACATTGGTACTGCACACATATCTACATGCGCAAACATCCACATTGCATAGTCATTGTGGGCAACTTGACACCATTACTGTACATGTCCACCATTGCATATCACTACTTGCGTTAGCTTTCCCCCTGTGCTACCCATGTATGCGGCTATCTGTTGACAACCTTACCACCGGCATGCAATTATGTGCAGCTGTTACACTTTGGTATGTACTATGGGTGCAGATAACAATTCAGGACATTCATACAGTTACTGCAGCAGGCATGCTGGGATATACACACAGTCATAGCAGCACACTGTACTGTTACCAACATGATACTACTAATATACTTCTATGTAGTCACCCTGTGCATCAGCAACATGTTTACCTGTTCCCGCAATGATGTTGGAGATTGCAGGAGGTGGCACAGTGTCATCATATGCACAGGGTGTGGATTAGGTATGCCTGAGTCAGCCACTGATACCACCAATTGACATGTGTGTGTATATGTGTGTTGGTGAGGGGCAGCAGTACAGGGTGGGGCAGTGTTGGTGCAGTGTGTGCATGTATGTGGTCGCCCTAGGTGTTAACATTTTGCATGTGTGTATGCATGCACACAGTTCCACCTCATGGCTGCCATATACAGGGGTTTGTGGACAGCCACAGACTGCACCTGGCAGGTCATACAGATCAGTGTCTGTGGGCACGGACACGGTACCTGTGCCTGGCAGGGGTGCTATGGACCATATCCAGTACTAAGCCAGACTGGGTACTGTCATCAGAAGCGGGAGTGTGTTGACTGGACACAGGTCCCTGTCGGGACTGTTCAGAGCCACGTGCACGTGGTCTCCAGGGGTGATCCGATGACAGCACAGACCCAGCATTGCTAGGGCTGCTGCTGCCACTATGGGGGCGTGCGCGAGCCTGTTGTCATCCGCGCTGACTGCCAGCTGCTGCTGTTGCCGGCATACGGCCACGTCGACATCGCAAACACCCACCATTGCCCTGACTCATGGACATTTGGTTGTGGAACTGCTGTAATATGTCCCCACAACGTCTGTCTATGACATCGGTGAAATTATGGATAGCATCCGCAATGTCACGCATACTGTCTGTCATGGCTGTGTGACATGCTCTCAGCTCCCTCAGACCCTGTCTGGTGTACCTTTCCATATGCGACTGTGCCTGCATGACAGTCCGAAACATAGCTGAGGTTGACAGACCTCTTTGGGCATGTCGGCCAGAGGCAGTACGCCCACGGATGCTCCCACGAGAACCCATGGGCAACTGTCTGTGTGGTACCATCGGAGGACCCTGCCCATGGCTGCTGTGTGGGGACGCATGTGCCACAGGTACCACATTACCCTGGTCTATGCCCACTGTATCCTGTCCATCACCTAGGGACAATGGTGACAAAGGATGTACTGGCAGGATGACTGTGTGCAATGATGGGGTTGACAGCTGTGTACTGTCAATTGGCTGACCAATGGCGGACCCTGACACACCTTCCTATACCATTACACAAATATCATCATTACCAGTACCCGTGGCACAAGATTCAGGTTCCCTGCTGCAGGTCACCAGAGCAGCACCAGAACCTGTGGGAGGAAAACAGGAAACACAGTTTACAGTCTCCAGACATTGTTACCAGTGATGCACTTCTGCACACATGCACACATGCACACATGGACACATGCACACATGCACACATGGACACAGGCACACATGCACACATGGACACAGGCACACATGCAGACATGCACACGTGGACACATGCACACAGGCATACATGTACACATGCTCACAGGCACACATGTACACATGCAGACATACACACATGGACACATGCACACGTGGACACATGCACACGTGGACAAATGCACACATGCACACATGCACAAGTGGACAAATGCACACATGGACACATGCACACATTGACACATGTACACGTGGTCACATGTACACATGGACACATGCACACATGCACACGTGGTCACATGTACACATGCACACATGCACACGTGGACACAGGCACACATACACACAAGCACACATGCACACCTGGACACAGGCACACATGCACACATGCACACGTGGACACAGGCACACCTGCACACATGCACACATGCACACATGGGCACAGGCACACCTGCACACATGCACACATGCACACCTCGCAGTATACACACAGAGCACTACTGAGTTACACTACTGTTACTAGCATTATCAGGACTATTATAGGTTATGTTAAACACACTCACCAGCATGGATGGCCTGCCTTGCTGTAACCCCAGAGGGACCTGCAGAAATGATGAGATTAATGTCAGTGGGCACAAGTGTGCCATTAATATTGCATATGATACAGTGTACAGAACAGTCAAGTGTACATATGGCATATTACCTGCATGCTCCATGTCGTGCTGCTGTGTGGAACCAGCCTCCATCATAATACAGGTGTACTACTGTTGCTGTTCCGGGGCTGGAGCCACAACACTTAGGAGTAGCCCCTCCAGTCTGGTGAGGGGGGGGTGTGTGGCCACCCCACCTCCTGTGGCAACCTGTTGCCTGTGGATATCTGATGCATGCTGACGGACACTTTGGATTAAATCACTGCAGTGATGTCGTACCTGCTCATATGTCCTGTTATGCGTGCCAATATCATTTACCCTACGGACAAGGTCTTGCCACAGTGCAGCCCTCTCCTGCTGATTCTGACTGGTGCGGGAAAACAGGATGTCATACTCCCGCACCAGGCTCTGGTGGATCTCCTCGTCTTCCGCTACAGAGTAGGCAGGATTACGCTGACGCGCCATCTCCCTGGAAGAGAACACAAACAGGATATCAGCAGACTATGTCAGCAATATATGGCACACATATTATACATGATACTCATGTGTAGTGATATACTACTACTCCCATATGTTGCATGTGTGTGTGTCATGCTGGATACACAGGTACATGGCCAGATATCAGTGCTCAGCCAACACATGTGCAACAATACCTGCCACATTCCACACAACATAGTAGCATGCCCCATCGGTCAGCACAAACTGACAGGTCCAATGCACGACCTCACTCTGGGGGTTCATCCCAAGGTACTGTATGTGGGACGCCATCCACTACTGTGATGTGGACAGAAGTTACTCGGCCTGGATATACATATCCCACCACCACCACCAACACAGTAGACTACTTTGATATGTATGTGATTAGACAGTTATTCACTTGCTGGGACTGAGATGGTATCCATGCAGCACACTGGGCCAGTGGAAGCCACAACCCATACTGCTGACCCCTTTGCAAATGCTTACCATGGACATGCCACAGATTGCATGGAACTTGCACACACATTTCTAACCCAGACCCTATGCACAAAGGTTAGGCATCCTGTCCGGTGGACCCCAGACAGAAGCAGATTGTATAACAATAGCAGGAGGCTACTGCAGGATAGAGCACATTCACATTAAGGGAAGGCATCTGTAGTCAGCACTGGTACTACGCTACAGTCCATCATAACAATGGCCACGGCCTACTCTGGGAGGGAAATGGCCACAAACACTATGGATGACCACAAGGCCTTCTTCAGTTATGTTACACATATGGACCACATGCCTCAGATATGCTCTGTGTTAATACACACCTACTTAACATTCACCAAACACACTGATATTGGCAACAGTCTTGCAGACAGGTTCGGTGCACGTATCCCCCCTCCTTCTCCCCCACCAGTTGAAATATTTATCACAGCTGTATGTAACCTCCCTATCATCTCACATGTCCAGGTGAGGGACGCCCTCAGCAGAGCAGAACACACAGCATCACTGTGACCTCATGGTATCCCTGGATGTGTGCTACCTGCACTCCGAGAGGACATACAACCGCATATAACACTGATAATTTATCTTGGTCGTACTACAGTATATGTACCTGGATGGTGGCATACAGTGACAGTGGTCCCACACCACTAAGGAGGCACCTCGACTGACCCTGGGAACTACCACATCATATGCATAACCGGCCTGGTCTGCTACGCTATGGAATTATGCAGTATGGGATGCATATGCAGTGATATCAGGTACCTGCAGACACTTGTTCCCAGCCAGTGTGCTTTTGTGATGGGATGATCCTGCCTTTTTAACCTGGCTTTCAAAGCAGTCACTACAGCCATTGCTGGGGGCAATGCACAGACAACTGCTGCCAGGATCATGGCCTAAGACTGATTGACATGTAATGTATGGTCATCCCCTTTTGGTGGAACTACGTACACACAACATATCACATGGACATACCTATAGATACAGACCTATGACACATTTGGAGGGTTCACAGTATGCACACTATTAACCTGCTACTTTGCATTACCTGTGTTTGTCGCAGCTGGTTGCATTACCACTGCTTCTGCTTGCTGCTGCTACTGTCACTGCTGACAGCTTAGGGTCACAGAGTCACAGTGTATAATTTTTTTTTTATGTTTTCTCTCTCTCTCTCTCTCTCTCTCTCTCTCACTTTTCTCTCTCCCTCTGTCTGCTTCCAGACAGTGCAATGAATGTATTGCATGTGTGGAGTGTTTGTACTGGATGCTTTTGTGGGTATCTGCATAGGTCCATGTGATGGCCTCTGCACCAATTGTAAGCCAGCATTTGCTAATTGCATACAGCCAGTTGTGTACTGATTGCAGTTCTCACTGTGATTTCAGGTCAGTGCTATAAAAGGATATGTGGGATAGGCGTTGCCCTTTCAGAATGTAAGGGCGGGGACCATGCTGGTATGCTGTGGACAGTGTTCTGTGAGTGTAAAGGTTAGTATCTCTCTCATGATTCAGGCTGTGTTGTAGATTCACATTTCTCCATTCCTCTCTCATGTTCCCTGTAGTAAGTGTGTATGAACAATGACTCCTACAACTATATATAGATATATATTTATATATATATATATATATGTACATATACATGCATTTATATATGTACTTTAACTGACATTATTACCTACAAGCTACCAACTAGCATGGCTGTTTGTGTTCACACACTACTATTATGGGAATCCAGTAGTTTTGACAGTAATTCTACATGACATGCTTTGGGTACTACACATCCTATATTCCCTTTACATTCATCCCTACTATTACATATTATATTTATTTTAGCACAATGTTCTTGTTTGAGAGTCATGGCTTAGTGGTAGGTCATACAGACTAGTGTTTCCAAGGTCCTGGGTTCAGGACTGACAGTGGGATTTTATTTTGCTTTTGAACTGAGTACAAGACCTGTAAATCAAAGTGACTAAGGCACTTTTAAGCAGTTGTAACTGGGTTAGTGCTGGTTTGCGCGGAGCTCACGCATGCACACTGGCAGTTTGCTCTGCGCACACACCCGCTTACAACCACTTAACAGTGCTTACTCTGGCGCACACCCTCGCTATTTTCTTTGAAAGAAATGAAAATGGGGAGACGGGAAAGTGGTGAAAAAGGGGTCACAAAGAGGGTAAGACAGTAGGGAAACAAGCTTGGGATTTGCAGGAGGGATGTAGGTAAGACCCATAGTTGCCCATTTCTTCATCAGCAACAGCTGTGCATATGTATGTAATTTGGTGTGACATTTGAAACCTTCCACCCCTGAGAGAAGTGTCAGGACAACAATAATACTTGTTGTACAGCCAATTGTAATTGATAGATTCCATGTCCAGCAGACGTGTGCAGAATGGGCAGCTATGTATGGGGCGTAATTTTTTTGTGGGTACAGAGTGCCCTTTTTTTTTTTTTTTTTTTTCAGGTGAGAGTGGTATGTCAGGTGAAGGAAGTCGGTACAGCTGGGGAGGTAGGTTGGGTAGGTAAACAGACAAGACAAACAAGACGCATACAGGGGCAGTGTATGACACGTGTGGGGAGGTTACACAATTGACGGGGACGGAGGTTTGGATATCCATAGCCCATGAGCCCACAGATGGCAACAGTGGAACTGATATCCCCACCCATAGGCAGTTGCCACTGTTCCTTCACTGCCCAGGAAGGGGCTGTGCTGGGGGCTGTGTAGGCCGGGCAACAGGCATGCCCGTTAGTTGTGCCACCCATGCCTCAAGCTGGCGTAGGGGCTCGAGAACAGAGTCCAGAATCTCCCTACACACCACAGTCCGGATGCTACGGAGGGTGAGTGGTGGTTCTCTTCCGGCCACACTTGCAGAGGGGGGGTGAGCCCCATCCCCTGCAGCGCTTCCACCTGCAGGTGGCACAAGGCCACCGGAGGAGGGTCCAGACTCGGCACTAGTGCCAGGTGCACTCGCCAGCTGAGGTGGGAGAGGTGGGTCCACTGGAACCCACCTTCCCTGTCGTCCTATGTTTTGCATTATGTCATGACAGTTTGAGTTAGTGACATATAATACCATTCACAATTAGCTGTAACAGCATGCATTAGTATTCCCATTAACCAAACACCCAGATATTCACACCATTGAACAGCGTGCATAATACATGCATAATTTGAACAGCAATACACAGTCCAACAACATGCAGGGTTAATTGATGGCAATAGGCCATCAGGTTTGGATGTATGAACAGGGCAGATGCATCAACGGACATGCAAATATATATGACCCAACAGGACAAACATCCAGGGGTGTTAATTGTGATTGCACATACCATTTTCACGTGGAATGGGTTATATGTGGTTATAGGGTGGGGTGAAGAAAATAATATTAACACCTTCAAATACCAATACATATGCTGTACATTTCTAATAGCTACAGATATATACACACTACTGTTCTAACTACAGTTTCCTATATGATAACTATTTTAACTTGGTGATAGGACTGTTACTGCAACATCAATATACATTTTATTGTTCTTCATACACATTCATATCTAGCTTTGTTCAGCTACATCATCCTGCTACATTTGCTTTATATAGCTGTAGACAAGTGTGGATGTTTGGTATATCAGACAATCATCCTATCTGCATATTGCAGATTGAGAGCAACATATCCAGATTTTGGGATACACATTCCAGATGCAGCAACACTTTGAACAGATTTTGCTGTTTGGTTTTGATTCTCACATGCATTTCATTCTGTCTTAACTGCAGTATACTTTATTCAGGGGTTATTACTACTGTATTGCTGGATTCATGACACTTTCTCACACTCTCTCACTTGCTTTCATTTTACTATTCAGGATGGTACTTACTTCTAGGCTTTATTGACATGTTTTACCTGTAGTTATTACAATCCTTTCCAGCAGTCTCACTTCTGTCATGCTTCAGTATTTCAACAGGGATATATTTCACACATGTGATTTCATCATCTTCTGCAGCTATACTTTTCAGCCTGCTGCAGGTTGTGTACTATTTTCTTACAGATGGGGGATTTTTATTTCAGAATTTATGTCAGACATTTTCATTTTTCGGTTTAACTTACAGAAACACACTTAAACACACTTTTGTAATCAAGCAATACTTGCAGACACTTTCACACTGTTACTTGCACATTTTATTCCTTAGTGACTACACTGCACTCTTTTACTGACTGTCATACTTTTATATTTCTTTACAGTTACTGGTAGTGGATTACTGACCTGCCTGGTGGCGCAACTGCACCAGCCTATTGCCATAGGCTCTGCGGTTCGCAGAACGGACACCTGCAGCTGTAATATAAATGAAGTAATATTGGAATACACATCTCCATAATATCAGCTAGTTTAATTTCTTACATACATAATTAAATGTAACTTACTCAGTAGTGGGGTATTGGGCATTTGCCGGGCCTCCTGGATCCAAAGGTTCAGTTGGTCCTGCTTGCATCTCTTCAGGTCCGCATGGTGGTGACGGACATGCTCACCAGTCCTTGGAATCCCTGTGGCACTGGTGAGATCATGAGCCAACCGGTCCCACGCCTCAGCCCTGTATGCTCCCCAGAGAACCTGGCCCTGCATGAGTTGGGCCTCATGATTGTGGACTAGGAGCCAGACCATGCATCTGGACTCCTCAATGCCCCACCTCTGTGCTCGAAAGCAACTACCTTCTCCTACTCCTGTCATTCTGCCTGCAGTTCAGTTCTACAATCATTTATGCTGTGTATTCCAGCCTATGTGGCTTATATAGTCCATTTTTCCCCGCACATATCTGTGATTGGCCATTTTGGAATTGTATCAACTTCAGTAAACCTGCACATTCATGCTCCAGTTTGTATTCATTCATATCTATTAGCTATTATTGCATTTCTAGGTACTGCTGTCATGGCTTAGTGGTTTGGTACCTTGACTATGGTGTACAGTATCCTGGGTTCGAACCTGGCCACTGCTTTTTATTTTTCATGACTGTCTAGACATGCTGAGGAGTGTGTCTGTGTAAAGGCAGTTTTGATACGGCTTGCTCAACGTTGCCCGTCGGTTAGCTTGTTTGCGCGGTGCGCAGCTCCGCGCAATCGGGGTACGCTGGTTTAAGCCTCATTTGGCTATCGGCACGCATATTACGCTCAGCTGAGCTAGGGGAACTTAAATTCAGTGTGTTAAACCACTGCTCAGCTACAGGCACTCATTTTGCACCAGTTAAACCACTGCTCACGTACGGGCAGATGCACTCACCCTGTTAAACTGTAGCTCAGCTATGGGCACATCTGGCATTTTTTATTCTTTTGTGACCTCACATTTCTTCAATATAAATGGGCTATTTCATTACATTTTACATAAAATGTGGTTTTATGTGTACATATTTGTCAGGGACTTGTTTCGTGCTTATTTTGCTAAAAATAAAAATTGGTGTTGTGGGGGCTCGAACCATGACTGCCTGCTCTTCAGCCAACATCTCTACCACTACACTATTGCTTCCTGGCTTACTTCACATATTTAGTTCTTATATGCTTTCCCACTGACTGCTAACTGTAGCTGCGCTACGGGCACACCCGCGCAAACGAGTGCACTCACGGTTAAACTTTTTTACAATTTAAAAAAAATATATAACATGTTTATTTATATGTTTTCTGTTCATAGTCTGTGGGGGCATGTGTTGTGTTGTGTTTATTCACATTTCCGTGGACTCTGTCGTGAGTGTTTACTTTGAGCACTTTTCCTCTTCTGGGGGCGTGTCTGCTTACAGGGCTCGGCCTACGGACACGGCCCCTACTGTCTTACACGGACTGTGTTAGCCTTAGGTGTGATTCAGCATGCTCTCATGAATATGCAAAGCATGCTGACATCACTCCATTTAACTGCAGCCTCCGTGTATGAGTTATAACTCTTACACGGAGGCTTCGTGAATCCTGCCCAATGTATTTGTAAAATGTATAACATATATAAAATATATGAATACATTTTAAAACCGCATAATACCCTGCCAGAACATTTAATGGAAGTGACATAGCTTTCAGGTAGTAAATCATTTGAAATGTTGATTAAATAGAAATAATTAACAATACATATAAAACACGAAGAACACAAACTGTATAAACTCAGAAAGAACAGTACGGTGCACAGGTAAACAGAATCCAAATTTATTAAGTGCTTTCATAAGTATTTAACACCAATACTTCATCAGAATAACAAAGTATTAAAAAATGCACATTTAAATACACTAAAAACACTTCTGTCATACACCACTAGCAAAATGATTGGTCAGTTAATTAAGTTAAAAACATTCATTGTTAAACTGGTAAAGGCAACAACAACCCCAGTAATAATAAAAAATGTAGACTAATGTGACAAATTCACTACATCAAGTAAAAACATAATCCAGTAGAGTAAACATGAAATAACATGAAATGAAAATAAAAATTGTATCGGGTCTATATTAAAATCTCAAAGTCTGACAATATCGAATACGATATTGTCGACACAATAATGCCGAACGCACACTACATCAAATGTTTAAACAGAAAATATCTGTAGGGGGAGATTTCCATTTACTTCAATGTAGTGCGTTCTCGGAGTTGGTATATTTAAGTAGAAGGGTGTGGGGGGTGCAGGGGGGCTTGCCCTCTGCCTACACACTATTTAGTTTTTTTTTTAATTTAGTATTTTTTTTGTTTCGATGGTTTAAGACTTCGATCACTAAAGTTCGATCTTTAGTGATTTGAAGTTTTAAACCTTTGAGATTATAATATAGACCCATTGTATCATATGTAAAACAATGAATTAATTATATTCATACCAATGTTTTGCACAACTTAAATTCACATATGAAAATCAGCCTTTAGTTTCAAGAGACTAGAGATGGAGACCATTTTATTCAGCTCTGGTGGGTGTGTGGCATTACATCTAAGTTGCCATATTAATTCCCTATATTCAAGGAATAAATCTGTAGGGCCTCCTTTCCCTCTGTTACCAACCTGCTCAATGGCACTAAGTTTAAACTGATGGTTAGGAAATTCAATTATATGTTTTGATAATGCATTGTTATTACTACCTCTCCTTATATCGTATAGATGTTGGTATATCTGTTTATTAAGACTATTGATAGTTTTACCTATATAGAAATGTCGGCATTGTTGACAAATCGCCACATAAACCAGGCACATACTACCACAATTTAACCTCGGTTTTAAGGTCACCTTACCATACCATTGAATATAAAAGGATTCATTTTCCAAAATGTAAGGGCATTGTGTGCAATGCCCACACTTCCTCATCCATCTTTTTGTCTTCCCCCACTACATTCATTTCCAGTAAGCTTTTAAAAGACAAATCCTTTTTATAAACTACTAGTGGTTTATTCCCAAGTTTGTTGATATATTTTTGTTCACTGCCAACCAACACCCAATTATTATTGATCATTTGTTTTATCCTACCATAAAGGGGGTTGTATGAAAGTACCATGGTGTTGACAAAGGATCTATTTACCAATGCATTATGTTCATCACCCACGACTGTAAACCTCTTTACATCATGTGCCTTCTCCAATAATGGGAAGAAATGTCCGTCCAACCTCTTTTGGACGACTTCATCCAAAATAGGTTCAATAAACTGTGCAGGGTAGCCTCTTCTACGCAACATTTCTTTTAAAGTGTTAACCTCATTCAGAAACATGTTGTAATCACTAACTGTTCTAGCCAACCTAACCCCTTGCCCTTTAACTAAAAATCTCTTTTGGTGGATAGGATGACCACTATCAAAATGTAACAGGACATTGGAGTAGGTTGGCTTTCTATAGAGTGTAGCAATAATGGTGTGCTTATCTGTCCTTGTGAATGGTTATGTCTAGAAAGTGGATTCTCTCATCATTTGTTTCCATGGTAAATTTTAAAAAAGTAGTACTAGAATTTAAAAATACAAAAAATTGCTGCCTATACATCATAAGATCCTTCCCAAAAAATAAGGATGTCATCAAGGTAGCGCCCATAGAACTTACAGCGCTTAAACAGTTCAGAGTTAAACACTACAGTTGTTTCCCATTCAGCTAGTGCCACATTAGCAAATAAGGGGGCACAGGCTGCCCTCATAGTGACACCAGATTTTTGTCTGAAAAATTGGCTCTCAAAAGTGATAAAATTGTTCTTAAGAATAAGATCCATTATAGTTTTAAACATTAACACTCTAGAATGACCAAAATTAGTATTTCTACAGAGAAAATCATAGAACATCATATTGCTTTCATCATGGGGGATTACAGTAAATAGATCTTTAACATCGATGGTGACCAAAATTAAATGCTCAGAGTACAAACAATTGTGTATTTTTTTGAGGCAGTTCCAAGAATCTTTTAAAATATGTGAACAATTTTTTAAGATAAGTTTAAGGTGAGAATCTATAAATTTAGCCAGGGTAAAAGTATTGAATGCCTTTGCATCCACAATGGGTCTAAGGGAAGGAGAATTAATAATGGACTTGTGGATTTTAGGTATTCCAAAGATCATGGGGGTGCGGGGGTTCTCTTGTTACAAAAAATGTAACTCAATAATGGTGATCTGATTGTCTAATAAAAGATCAATATGATATCAATATTTCTGTAGGCAATATTAAGTTGATTAATTGATATCTCTTCATACGTGTCACTGTATAAATGTAGCAACATCTTTTCAATGTAAGCCCCTTGGTCCATAACCACAAGTCCACTCCCCTTATCCGCTTTCATAATTTTTATGCTTTTATTCTTAGTAATGTTGTTTAATAAGTCCTCATCATCACATGTTAAATTAGATTTATACAAATTACTGTAAGATGTATAAGTCTGTCTATCTGGTTAACACATACATTTTCAAATACTTGTAAAATAGGGTTCAGAGGCGGATTAAAAATACTGGCTTTTTTACATAACCCTGTTTGTTCACCTTGTACCTCATTTTCAAAATATAAGATTTAACTTCCTAACAAATAGTTTAAGTTCAATTGATAAATCCTCAGTCCTATGTTTTCTAACAGGTACAAAATTCAAACCTTTCTGAAGCAAGTCGGCCCATTGTGTAGTGAAGTCAACTGTACTAATGTTGTCAAAAAACTTAATAGGGATAGCAATGACTATGAATGAGGCAACGCTTACCCATTACCCACCAATAATGTTATACAAACAATGGAGGGGACAACCAGGATATTGAAGAAGTTAAACTTGACATTATTGCTCATAACAACAATAGTGGACAGGCAGCCCCTTTAGAGGCACCCTTGAGAAGGTCAGAATGTTTACAGAACCAAAAGCAACAGAATTACAGCGGGGGGTGACAGAACAATGGGTAGAGAATGGACAATGTGAATTATTCAGTCCCCTACCCATGCAGGAGTACACCCTACTGGGGGAGAGGAGCAGTGACTAGGTGGTAACTAATGAATTTAATGATGGATGCACCATTGTGACTAATAATTATGGTGATTTTAAAATATACAACTTTAGTACAGTTGACATCACTACACAATGGGCCGACTTGTTTAAGAAAGGCTTGAATTTTGTACCTGTGTTTTACATAGGTAAAACTGAAAGGAAACTTATCCACAGAATCTATGAACATGAGTATGCTACTAAAAAGAAAAATCTAAATAATGCTTTGGCCAGACATATTCAGGACAATGTTGAGCACAACTTTAGGTTTATGGCTATAGACCATGCAGATATTAAAGACAAAAGACCATGGGGGCATATTTAGAACTAAAATAATTAAAATGGCAGATTTGCCTGCAGGCTGATAAGTGGCCAGGCATTAATGAAGGAACTTCATTACCCCGATGTTAAAGTTGAAAGCCCTCTAAAGAAATAAAATTGTAGAAGAAGTATAATATATAGCGTACAATTCAGTGCCTTTTCAACATCTGGCATGAGTTTTAGTGGACTCACTGTTAAGTGTTGATTCATATTTGCTTACAATATACAGCAACGGTAAAGGAATTTTTAATGTTGATGTTTTACCCAATTCTATTGCAGTCTTGATATGTTGTTACTTTTTTACATATTTATATATTTTCACATATTCACTGTTAGGCATAGAAACTGATGGGTTAATTTTATTCAAGTTTTCACCCAATCAGATGAAATAGAGCATTATTTAAGTGTCTGACTAGTATTACTTTGTTGTCTGATGAAGTTTACACTGTTTAAACGAAAGTGCTTACATGTTTTATTTTATTTTACAATAAATTTAAGTTTTTATTTGTGACGGAATACTGGTATTGCTTTCAGTTTTGAAGACATTTGTACTACCTTCCATTTCTTCATTTCGTTTTTGGTTGTGTTTCAATGTTCTTCAGCTCCTAAGTTGCCTCCATCAGACTGGGATACATTTTCACAGGGACTGATTAAGGTTATAATGGCTCTTAAGCCTTCTTCTGGTGTTTCTGCTCCCTCCATTACTACTTGTCATGTTAGGGTTCAAGAAAAGCAGTTTTCAGAGGATGGGTCTTCATCTGATGAGGATTTCTTGGCATATTCAACTCAGATTGCATTTCCTTTAGAATATGCTTCTCCTGCGGAAGAATCTAATGGTGCAGATTCTCCAGTGTAAGAAATATCTTCTGGGGAAACTATTAACAAGATGACAGATTGTTTTTAAAATGGGACTGCTCTCAGGTTTCTGAGGTGCAAAAAAGATATTATGAACTTTTACAAATGGAATCTCCTTCTCATTCTGCTGTGCCACCTGTATCACCAGCATTTTGGGATGCTTTTTACTCTGCTTCTAAGGCCCCTGATTATCAGGTTTATTCACCTAAAAGGCCTGACAGATTTTATAAAGTGCTTGACGATTGTAGATTTCTTTATAAATGCTATTCAGCTGGTCTTGCTGTGGTATCCATTACTTCAGACAAAGCTTCTAGGTTATTACCATCCTCTATGCTTATTCCTTCAGATAAGGAGAGAAAATTTATAGAAAGACTTGGGAAGAAGGTTTACACTTCTGCTACTTTACCTTTCTGTGCCATTAACTATCAAACACATGTCTCCATATATTATTTGACTCTTCTTTCTCAGGCCTCTCAAGATCTTTCAGAGGTTCCACATTCTTTTTTTTTTTCAATAATTTTTATTTATTCTTTTCATTGATCATACATAATAGAACAGGTAGAGGTAAGACCTCTTCACAGTAAGCAGTCGTTATAAATTGAGGGTAGTACAAACAGAAATAATACAATCAGTCAATACTATTTACACTATATACATAGATGCTTTCAACATTCAAGAAAAGAATTGTTACATTTCAGTGAGAATTATTGTGATTGCGAGTATATCTTAGAAAAAGGAGGGAGAGGGAAAAGAAGAAAATTTCTTGAGCTATGAATATAGTTTAGTATGGGATCTCTTATTTGTAATTAAGTCTGATATATTGTCATGAGCTAGGCAAGAATGATATTGAAGATTTTTTCCCATAATTTACTGTGTTTGATGTTTTTATTACCCTTGTCGATTAAAATTTTATGGGCTAAAAGATGTTTGGTCGCCATTAACTTAAAATTCTCCCAGGATATGTTATTTAGGTTAAGCTAATTGGTTGCTATATAGAGTTTCAGTAAGAGAAAAATATTGATCATAGTAATTGCTTGAGTTTTAGAAGTGTCGTTTGGTAGGATATGTAGAAGAGTGAATTTCCAGGTGAGTGTGGATGTTTGATATCCCATTTTTTTGTATTTGGACTTTAAGGGAGTTCCAAAGTTTAAATACACATTTACAGCTCCAGAATAAATGGAGAATATCAGCCATTTGAATTTTACAGTGAGGACAAAGAGGGAATTCGTAGAGTTCAATTTATGTAAGATAGCGGGTATGAAATATGCGTTGTTATAGATCATCAGTTTGGTAAATGCTAATTTCTTAAGAAGTATGGATTTATTTGTTAAGTTGATAGCTTGGTTTAGTTGAAGGGTATTGATGGATGGACTGTTCTTTCTCTAATAGTCTGAGACAAGCAAATCTTTTTGGAATTTAATGTCTTTGATTAGTTTATATGTATTAGTGATATATTTTTTAGTTGAGAGGATGGTCTTCCATAATGAGTTACATATTGTTATATCATTGTTGCTTATGTTGCAGTTTTCTAAATAGCTGGTATATAATTCTTTAATTTGCCTTAAAATCACTAGATAGGATTTAGGGAGGTTCAAATGATTCCTTATTTCTTGTATAGAACTGTTGATGTATGGGTATATATCTTGGATGGTTATATTAATTAATTTAGGAAAGAGATTCAGGTTTAGAGACTGATTGTTAATTTTAAGGTTGGGATTTTTGTGTAAGGGTTGTAGCATCATCATAGCTTGAGTCAGATTTAGATACTTGAAGAGTTTTTGAGTTAGTGAGATGGAGTGTTTAAGGGGTTCTAATATTTTGCATGGTTTTATTAAACTTGTATTTAGAAATGGTAAGGCTTTGGGGTTGATATCCAAGCTTTGGATATGTCTTTGGTATATTATTATCCACATCGGGGACCAGTCTTTATTCTTTGGGTTGTATTCAGCTATTCGCAGTACTCTATTAGCGTTCGTAATTAGGTAATATGTCTCGGAATTGGGAAGGTCTAGACCACCTTTGCTTTTTGGGGTTGAAAGTTTGGTGTATGAGATTCTGTTTTTTTTTTTTGGCTCCCATATAAATTTTGCGAGCAGAGTGTGAGTTTGTCTAAAAAATGTATTGGGTATGTTTAATTGAGTAGTCATGAATATATAAAGTAATCTGGGTAATACATTCATTTTAATTACTGAGACTTTTACCAGGAAAGGTAGTTTTAGATTTTTCCATCTATTAAGGTCTAAAATAATATTTTGCCATTTTTGAGTTATATTATTTAAGCAAAAATCTTTATTGTTTGTTGTGAAAGTGATGCCTAAGTAGTTGATTATCTCTTTTGTTTTTGTTTTTCCTATTAGTGGTAAGAGCGAGAATGGTTTAGGGGTTTTTAAAGGAAATATGCTATTTTTTTTAAGATTTAATTTGTAGTTTGATATCTTTGAGAAGTATTCTATAGCCGATAGTATTTTGTTTACATCTGAGATTGGTGTGATACAATAGATATTCAAATCATCTGCAAAGGCTGAGAGGAAGATTTTGGTGTTAAATAGTATTGGGGGTTATGGTAAAGATTCTGTTTCATATTTAAGAAGAGTGGTTTAAGATATAAGTTAAAGAGTATAGGAGATAGATGGCATCCTTGACGGGTTCCATTTTTAATTGAAATTCTGTTAGACCAAGTTTTGTTGATATATAAAGATGTATAAGGCTTGTTGTATATAATTTGCAGGATCTGGATAAATTTTTGTGGAATATTAAAATAGGGTAATGTTTGGAGTAGAAAATCTATATTCATTCTATCAAAGGCTTTATGAGCATCAATAATTAGAGCATATATGTTTAGGTTATACTGATTAGCCTGGGATATTAGAGTATTAAGAGTTAATATGTTATCACTTGTTTGTCTGGGTGTTGTGAAATCAGATTGTTCAGGGGAGATAATTTTATCTAGTAATTTTTTCAGTCTATTTGCAAGTATAGATGTTAGTATTTTGGTATCAATGTTTAATAGTGAGATGGGTCTGTAGCTATCTGGGTTGTTTGAGACAGCTTGATCTTTGAGTATAAAAATATTTTTAGATGCATTAAAGTATAGGTCATTAATTTTACTGTTTATTATATAGTTCAGTATATGGAATAGAATTTGAGCTAAGATAGGGGAGAAGGTTTTGTAGAATTCAACTGTGATACCTTCTGGGCCTGGGGCTTTATGTGATTTCATTTGGTGGATAGTTGTGGTTATTTCACTGATAGAGATAGGTTCGGTTAGCCTTTCTTGTTTTGAATCTAGTTTCAGGAAGTCGAGTCTTTGAAGGAAACTTGTTCTTTCTTATTTGGAGGCTATTGATGTTTGGTCTCCATATGTCTGTGAATATATTCGTTCGAAGATTTTACTAATATCTTCAATATTCGTGTAATGGATATTTTCATAGAGTATTTTGGATATTTGGGAGGCGGGTTTAGTTTGAGTTATGATTCTGGCCAGTGTTCGCGATGGTATTTGTATTTCGTTAGCATAGTTAGCTAGCATTTTTGTTTCATAAAAGGATAGTTTGCTGTCATGTAATAGGTATAGGTCTTTTTGAAGTTTCAAGATTTCAGATTAAGTTTGGGTATTATAATTTGTTAATAGGTCATTCTCAAGCTTTTGAATTTTGGCTTCTAAGTTCTGTTTTTCTTTAAGATTAATTTTTGTATAGTAGGATGCTTTTTTAACATGTATTCCCCTAATTTGGGCTTTGGTTGCCTCCCATTCGATATCCACCGATAGTTGGGGGTTAAGAACGTTAGATAAGGTTTATTTGAGTAAGGTTAGAATGTCATTTATTATTTCCTTTTTGGAAAGGAGGTTGGGGTTCAATGACCAATTGTAACCTTTTTTCATTGCGTTATTCATTGTGATTCCATTGAAGTTTAAAGTGATTTTGAAGTGGTCCAAGAGGTATCTAGTGTGTACGGTCATTTTCAGGGCTAGTTTGATAAATAAGTCTGAGATTAAAAAAAAATCTAGTTTCAACCACATTTTGTGGCATTGGGAGTAAAATGTGAATCTGTTGGATTTATTTATACTATCTCCATACTTAAAGGGGTCATATAACTTGTAATCCTGAATAAGTTCTCTTAGTGCTAGGTGAGCTTGTTTATTAGGTATTATATTTGTACTTGTCTTGTCTTTGTCAGGATTTATATATGTGTTCCAGTCTCCACCTAGGATCATGTAATAATCTTAGAATTTATTTAAGATAGGGTATAATGAGGCGAAAAAAATGTGTTGGTTTTTACAAGGGGCGTAAACATTAAGGATGAGAAGGGGTTTAGGAAGATTTGGAGTTAGGATAGTTACATAGCACCATTTTCCCTCTTTGTCCACTTTTTATCTTGGAACTATTTTTTAATTATTATAGCTACCCCTGCACTATTAGATTTGCCTGCAGAAGCTATGATATCACTTATACATTTTTTCTCTTTAATTTCTGACCATTGTTCAAGTGTTAAATGAGTTTCCTGGGCCAATATGAAGCTCGATTTCACTTTCAGGATGAGGTGTAGGAAAAGTTTTCTTTTCTTCTTATAGGTTCATTGGTTCATAGGCTGGTACTAGGCTATTGGCCCTAGGGCCTATGCAAGCCTAGCCATAACCATTCCCTGGATATTTCTTCCCACAATATTTACTTCTCTGGGCCCCTGTCTAGCAGGGCGACTGACATGATCCCCGGGGTGAATTTCCTATCTCCCATCCAATCATCAAGGTTCCTTTTGAAGAGGGCCAATGAGGTGCTATGCTTGATATGTATAGGCAGTCTATTCCAGAGTATGGGGAGTCTCTGGGTCAGGAACCTATCCCTCCAGCATGTTTTGTTCATTGTGATCACAAGGTTTAGATCCCTGGAGTGTGTGGCTCTGAGGGATTGGGATTTCTTTAAGTGGGGCATGTCCAACAGCTCAGGGTTTGACATGGCCTTGTATGTTAAGCAGAGATTGCCTCTAAGTAGACGATATGCCACAGAGTATAGCTGGAGTTTTTTTAGACAGTCAACATATGGCATCTGCTTTAGGCCTGTGATTCTTTTAGTGAGGTATTTCTGTGGCCTTTCCAGCTGTTGCAGATGTCTTGTGAGGTACATATCAAACGGGGCATTATATGGGTCTAATGAGGGATGAGTACAGTGGGACAATGACCTCCTTTTTTTCTGGATGAAAAGCCCTTAGTGATGAGGTGTGCCACATGGGATTTCCTGACTGTTGTGGCGATGTGGCTATCAAAAGTGAGACCACTGTCCACCTGTGTCCCTAAGTCTCTCATCACACTTTTGATGTTTAGCATCCTGCCACCTATGTGGTAATTCATGGGTACATGTTTTTTTTCCAAAGGAGATAACTATACATTTCTTGGCATTAAGCTTGAGCCCATGGCTTTGGCACCAGGCATCTGTTTCTGTAAAGCCTTTTTGTAGAATAACCACATCATTTGGAGATTCAATAATGACTCCTAGTTTGCAGTCATCTGCAAACTTTGTTAGCCAGAGTCCCTTAATGTTGGCCTGTACTTCAGAGAAGTAGATGCCAAACAAGAGTGGTCCCAGGACTGAACCTTGAGGTACTCCACTTGTCACTTGTCTGGAGCTGGATTTGGAGTCGGCTGCTTTTATAGTCTGGGTTCTGGCAGTAAGCCAGTTGGCAACCCATCTAGTGACGTAGGGATTTATGCCCAGCTTAGTAAGTTTATCTATGATTCCAGAGTGAAGGATGGTGTTGAAGGCCTTGGCGAGGTCCAGATAGGCTGTGTGGACCCCTTACCCTCGTCCACAGCTCTGGAGACTGATTTGAAGAAGTCAGTCAGATTCAGGAGACAAGATCGGCCCTTCACAAACCCAAACTGGGTGGGGTCCAGTGTTTTTTTTTTTTTTCTGGAGCCCTTTGATATTCCATGAGTCAAATTCCCACATTTATGTAATTGGGTTGTTTGTGGACTAAGTCTAGAGTGATTGTTTGAGATGTTGATTTCTGTTCATGTATTGATAAAATAAAATTAAGAAAGCATCCTTTTATTCCCGTCCCCAGTCACTTCCTAACCACCACCCCTTTGGACCAGGAATAATGCAGGGAGTAAGTCGTTATTAGTTTTACAGATCTGTAGTACAGTATAGTAATTATGAAATGGGTTATCATATTTAGGTAAGTAATGGAAACTAGTATCCCTGCGAAGATTTTCTCTACATATACAAAGCTTAACAAACTAATTCCCTACAAAGCACCACTAAAGTATCCCTAACCTCCTCAATAGTTTTGTATCTGTCTAACAGAATATTCAAAGTGTACATTCTATGTGATTATCAATAGTTGAGAGGTGTGATTTGAAAAGGTCTTATAGTAGAACCATTATATCAAGTAAAGGTCCATTAAACAAGGTTTTTAGTATAAATGTACAAATAAGTGTTAGTATAATATAAAAATATACTAGAAGATATCAATTAGTAGAACTATTAGTTATATCCTTTAACTATTTTCACTAACGAAGTAGTGTATAAAAAAAACTAGGATTATTTTATGTGTTCTTTTTTGTTTTCTGTTCTTCTCTGCCTCCTTTCCATTAGTGTTATTTCCTTTCCCTTCATGCTATAAATAGGACTGTACATCCATAGTATTCTATCTGTTGTCTGTGATGTTCAGCTGAGTTATTCTATTTGTGGAATTCAGCCTATAGGTATAAGAAAAATATCACTATATTAAATATCTGGGACCAATAGTAAGCAGGACAAGCCTCAAATCCCCCTCCCAAAATGAGGGACAACACCAAAACAAAGGGGTATAAAGGTCCAAAATCAGGTAAAATATTTAAATATCACTAGAGCATTTAAAAGTTGATGGCACAACCGACACTGTACTAACATGCATTCTCTGAACAAGAAGACACATGATGCTCCAACATCTGGCATTACAGACAGACAGACAACAATCCCCATACAAATCTATGCAGTACCTTTTGTTCTGAAGACCAAGGTTGACTATGCCACTGGGGCACAAGCAGAGTTATCAATGCATCTATTGCAAAACCATCTTTGAAATGCAAAATCAAACAACACAATCCTATTTACTTGTAAGTCAATATGCCAAACATTGTCTACTTTACGGATTGCAACCTGCATCTGTTGCCATGTGCAACAACAATCTGCCTGGTAGAACATCAAACTGCATTCACATTTATTATTCCAGTTTCCTATCAACTCATTTCATAGTCAGCAACTTTCGGCTTGTCATGTCACATCATGCATTTTGAATGTCTCCTGTATTGATACTAATAATCACCTCAAAGGCTTTATACATGATTAAGCAGTGACTTAAAAATATGTTGTACCAAGTGAGTACATAGTATTTCTTGTACATTTTTGCCTGTATTTAAGGGAGGCATTTATAGTTTGTGCTACTGGTATCATTACACTGGGTAATTGCAGATGGTTTGTGTTTTTTATTTTATTTTAAATGGAGACAGATCTCTGTGTACTTTTTTGTATATAGATAGTTAACTTGCATTAACATCAAACCTGTAGTTTACCTGACTGACATTCTTTCCTACCCCTTTTTACTATTACCTTAATTTCTTACACTCCGCTTACTTTATTCTGACCAATTAAGCTACTTCCTAGGCTACCTTTAGCCTATGCATGGCTACCCTTACCCTACCTTCTTCTCCCAGCTCTCTCTCCTCCTCTCCTTGTCACCTCTCCTTCTCCTTTCTCTCCTTACTGTCTACTGCTTCATCTCTTCTTCCTAAAATTCTCTACCACTCCTTACTTTCCTCTTCTCTTGTACTCTATTGTTATTTATTCTTTTCATGATACCATTAAAAATAGCCTTGAACTATAATAATGGCGTCCTTCAACTGACTATGTATTTTTCTTTGTCTTCCTGAATTTACTATGTAACCAGTCCTTTTTGGACACTTTCTTTTGTTTTTGAATTTTGTTTACATATATGACTTCATGTATATTGTGCTTTTTATGTGTGTGGAGCTTTTCTCCCCGGGCCTCTACTGAAAATGGACATATATCCAGCTAGACTAGCCCGGTCAACAAATGTAAAATAAAAATAATAAAATAAAAATAAAAAATAGATTCAGTGTCTAACCACCAATGTTTTAATGGTAGCAAGTTTGAACTCATTTAAGTACCTGCTGTACAGGTATTTTTTGTAGTGGGAGTTTTAATCTAATAACATGAACACTCAGACTTAGCAATCATGTAGCCCAGTTTGATACCTATTACTGTCTATAATATACACTGTCTAATCCTACAACAGTCAGCTCTGGATGACAGCCAATAACATTGCATTAAAAAAAAGAAAAAAAAAGTCAATCAAAGTGAAGAGCTCTGCTTGATTTCTTAATAATTAGACAGAGTATCATTTGTATCTCTGAGAGATGTTAATGCAACCAAGAATGTAAAAATCAGCTTTCACATTGCAGTATGTTTCAACAGAATGTGTTTGGGCCATTCAAGTTTGACTTTATTTAGACCCTATTTAAATTGTTTTCTGTATCTGTAGTCATAACCTTTTCTTTTTTTTTTAAGTCTTACAGTTTTTCTTTTTTATAGTTTATAGGAAGTGTTCATACAGGCTTACTTTTTAGCATTGTGTCTATTTAACTAGGTGGCTTCTGAAACATGAAAGCACCAATGATGTTACCCGTTTTATGAGAGCTCTTCTGTTTCACCTCCACAGCGATGTACTTTGTTTAGCTGAAAAATCAACAGAACCAGGGAACCTTTTGCTATGAGGTAACAACGCTACCGCTGCAGTATTGCACCATCCAGTTTGTACAGCATCATAAACAATGACAAGCAGTATTTTTAAAGTGGGATACAAAATGAACTGCATGTGTGTTCTAGTTTTTAGTAGAGTACACGTAGTGCATACTTTTTGCACACTTTCTTTGAAACAATTACATTTTTTTTATTACTGCTGTTAGAAAAGGCTAAGTACTGGCTTAGGGTTTAATGGGGTCAAGGGCTGTAGCATAATTTTAAAAAATTACACTTAGTGATAAATCAACAGTCTAAAACATTTCCCCCCCACCCTTTGTTTGCGTTTTTGCAGTCAGAGCACTCGTCGCTCATGTCATGTGTAGAGGAGCATTCTAACAGTTGAGTAAGCGTAGAGGGATGGTCAAAGCCCGCTGGATATCCCGGAAGTGTCACATTTTGAAGAACCTGGTGTGGAGCATGGAGGGATATTTTTGGTTCCTGTCACGGGAAAATGAAAAGGAGGAGGCAGGTCTAGCTGTTATTGGTCAGCCTCATGGTGTTTGTACTGATACATCAGAACTACCAACCTGTTGGTATAGGCCTAAAAAAGTCCAAGAACACAACAGAAAGCAGAAAACAGTCTTGGAGGGCTGAAAGGTGATCGATCGTTCATCCAATGTTCATACATCACTCCAGTGAGTATATTTAGTGATCTAATGTTGGATTTTTCTTGAAAACAGCTAGGAAGGTTTCTCTGGCTTCTTTTTGGTTAGTGATCGTATATTTAATTCCTTCTGAGTGAAAAATTGGTGTGTTAGGGTACTTCATTTGAAATTTTATTTTTCTTTCAATTATGAACTTACAATAAGGAGAAATAAGTTGTCTTGCTTGCCTTATTTGGAGCGGGAGATCTTGGGCCAGTGATTTGTTCCAGTTAACAGTTCCTCCACTTTTTTAGCAGTTAGCAAGATTGTATTGACATCTTGAAAGTTTAACAGTTTTGCATAAACAGGTCTGGGTTTGTAAGTTCCTTGGGTTTCTCTTAGTGCTCTGCATGCTCTTTCTATTATTATTTGTTTTGCTATTCCAGGATCTTTGATCAGTATGCTGAATAATCTATGAACCTAAATCTGTATTATAGAGGGAATCAGCTCATTATGGTTTCCAGCTTCTGGGATGTCTCTTATGATAATATATTCCTTCTGTATCTTGCTTCCAGGTCTGTGATCTTATCTTAGATGTTCTGAATTTCTTTATCGTGGGAGTCAGTTTTTTTTTTGGTTATTAGAGTTATTTTCTCCTCATTTTCCATGGTTTTGGCTTCAGATTTATCCAGTCTGTCCATTATTTGGTTAAAGGTATTTCCAAATGATTGTAGTTGTACAGTTAATTCTTTTATTGCCTCTTGGATGGGAAGTAAGGCTATTTTAATATCCTCCAGATTTGCTGGTTGATCAGATTTATTTTTGTTTCCAGTTTTGGATGCATCTGTTTGTTTTATTATCTTCTGTCTTTTTGAGTTCAAATCTTTTTCAGGAGATAGTAAATCTGAAAGTTTGGTTTTCAATGTGGTAGTGTCCATGTTTTTATCTTCTTTCAACATCCTGTGTTGTTTATTGTCTTCAGTTTTGAATGTATTTTTCAGTAGGCAGGACTGTAGGAGCACACAGCTTAAGTTAACCTCTCTGTATCCTTACCAATCTTACTTGATTATAAACTGGACCAGTCACTTTTCCTTAATAACTTTATTTCAGAGTTAAATAAAGTTGATATTTCAAGATATTTTGCCGAAATTGGTTCTGAATAATCTTCTGGGTTAGATTTATTCAGGATATTTAGAGGAGCTAAGGATTAGCAGTGCTTACAGAAGAGCGACCATCTTTGAATCATCAGAGGTTCCAGATTCTGATATTAAAAGTCAAGTTATGTCCCTTTTAGGAGCTCCTTCTCAACCTGCTCATCACTCAGTCAAATGCAGTTATGATACAGTGGAAGCATCATCTAGAGGAGCTGCTTTGGTCTATTTCCTTAGAAGGTATTTTTGGTTGAGTCTTCAACCACTGCAAGATGACAACAAAGCAAAACTGATGGATGCTCTTCTGGATAACAATGCTCTTTTTGGTACTGCAGTTACAGACTCATTTAAGTCCTTACAAGAAAAGGAACTTCAGGACTTGAAATGCATTTTTGTGTCACCTGTACTTAAATTATTATTATTATTATTATTATTATTATTATTATTATTATTATTATTATTATTATTATTATTCCTCCTCCAAATAAAAAGACTGTTAGAATACCTCCTCAGCCTAAACCTTCTCTTTCAGTTGCTACTCCTAAACAGCCTGTTCCAGACAGGCCAGGTAGTCTGTGACTAACAACCACTTTCAAATCTTACTCCACTTTGTCTTCATCTATACCCATCTTTTCCAGTGTGGGCAAGTACAACTAGGATTCCTGAGTTCTCTCTATTATCCAGTATGGATATTTCATGACTTGGAAAAATCTTCCTCCTTTCAGGGGCATTTCTCAACCTCATCTAAACCAGTTGGTTTGTTTCCACAGGTTTTAAAAGATTTAATGACTTAAGGAACAATTCAACATGTTCCTCTGGACCAAAGGGGAAATGGGGTTTTACTCAAGAATGTTTCTTTTGCCAGAAAAAAAGTCCTTGGAGACCCATTCTGTACCTTTCCCATTTAAACACTTTTCCAAAGTTTCCTACTTTCTGCATGCTGTTGTTACAGACAGTTTCCTTTAATTCCTCATCAGACCTACATGGCCTGTCTGGACATCAAATTCACTCATCTTCACATCCCTATTCATCCTCTTTACAGGAATTTTTTATGTTTTTCTGCGGCTTCCTTGCACTTTCAGTTCTCTGCCTTGCCCTTTGGTCTATCCACTGCCCCAAGGGTATTCACAAAGGGTTTGGCCCATGTGATTGCTAATTGCAGGATCAGAGGTATTCGGGTATAGCCACACCTGGAAGATCTCCTTTTTCTGGCTCATCTTCCAAAACAATTACATTAAAATCTGCAGTTTGCCATCTCTCTCCTGAAAACATTGGGGTTTACAATAAATTTCAAAAAAATGTTTCCTTCCCCTTCTCAGGATTAAATTTTCCTAGGGTACAGGTTAAGAACAGGTCTCATGATGGCTTTTTTTCACCAGAAGAGATTCTGTCTCTCACTTCTTTCTTCCAGATTCTTCTGTCTCTTCCATCTCTAACTGCCAGGGAGTTTCTGAGACTACTTGATGTTTATAGTATCTATAATACCTATGGTGCCCATGGCAAAACTTCACATGAAGTTTCAGTGGTACCTAAAATCAATTTGGATGCAACATGATCATCCTCTGGAGTCTTCTCCCATGCATGAAATCAGAGCTTTTTTAGTGTATTCATCAATTTTCTCTGAATCCAGGTCTTCCTCTTCATAAGTCTCAACCAACTCAAGAGTTGTTCACAGACACCTCAGACACAGGTTGGGGGCAACCTTTGCAGCAAAAAAGGTGCAGGGTCTCTGGTCACCTTCTCAAAGGAAGGAGCATATCAATATCAAGGAAATGAGGCCCTCATAGTAGCTCTACAGGCTTTCTATCCTCTGTTTCATCCAGGACCTCTGAAAGTGTTTATGGACAACACCACAGCCCTCTGGTGTGTAAACAAGCATGAGGAGACAAATTCAAGTGACAAATTGGACAACTGGATGGGAAACCAGCAATTCATCCCTGGTTTGGCACCTCTGTCTCTAATGGACACAAATGACCTGCAAATGGTTAATTTCTCAAGCCCATGCTTACACTTATCAAGGGTATCAGGACTTGTCAGAGATTTGGGATGCATGGCTAGGCTAAAAAGGCCCTTGTAGTCATTAGACTAGTAAACACCTATGAACCTATGAAGTCATATCTTCTTTGCAGTTTGACTTTGGTGAAATGGAACTTAGTAGTTCAGTACAAGGTGACACTTCAAGAAGTTTGCATTTCATCCACTCAAAATTTTGTGGAAGACACTCTAAGCAGGTCCATGACTCAATCCCATGAATGGATGCCTCTCAGAGATGTGTTTCTAGACTTGGTTCATTGGTTGGGTACTCCTCTATTGGATATTTTTGTCTCCCCTCTGAACAGACAACTACCTCTTTTGGTGGCAGAGTCTCAGGTCCTCTGGTTTGGAAGGTGGACATCCAATCTTTCTCATGGCAGAGGATGTTTATTTATGCATTCCCCCCTCGCATTTCCTCTCATTCAAAAAGTTCTACTCAAGATTCAGCAGGACAAACTAAAAATCTCGCTGTTGACTCCCTTTTGACCAAGACAGCATTGTTTCCCTTTTCTTCTGCATTTAGCCAAGGGCAGTCATCACAGGTTACCTCACAGGGTAGACCTTCTTACACAGGACAAGGCATGTCTGCTTCATCCATATCTGTCAACTTTACATCTGACTCTGTGGATGATAAACTTTGGGTGATAAACTTTTGATTCCTTTCAGACATGGTACTGCAGGAAGCCAGAAAACCCAACATTAAAATATATTACTTATATAAATGGAAGAGATTTTCTACTTGGTGTCCCTCACATAATCTGGATCCACTGTTGGTGGATATTCCAGTTGTTCTTTTCTACTTGTGTGAGTTACGTAAGAGTGGTTTGGCTTATTCCTAAGTGAAAGTTCACTTGTCAGCCACTTCTGCTTGTCTGCCATTGATTTCTCTTTACCTTCTGGACTGGAATTGACATTTTTTCTCAAAGGCATCCTTCAGATTAATCCTCCCAGGAAACCAATTCCTCCTCCTTGAGATTTGAATTATGTTTTAGAGAAGTTAACTGTAGCCCCTTTTGAGCCTGCAGCTTCATCTTCCTTATTGTTTTTGTACCTAGAATTTTTTTATACTAGCATTAACTTCTACTAGGAGGGTCTCTGAGACGCAAACTTTACTGGCTTCTCCACCTTTTCTTATTTTTCATAAGGACAGGGTCTCATTGCATACTAATCCTTCCTTTATGCCCGAGGTGGTGAGTGAGTTGTCTCTTAATCAATCTATTCAATTGCCCGCTTTTTTTCCCTTCCCCACAATCCTCCAGTGAGAGGATCTTAGAAAACTCAAATTTTATTTGGATAACACTAAGGCTATCAGGAAATCTGATCAGATTTTTGTTTCTTTTCATCCTAGTTCTCTGGGTTTACTTGTTTCCAATCAAACTATTTATTCTTGAATTTCTAAGGCTATTTCATTTAGTTATGTGTTTCATGGTAAAAGTCTCCCTGTCCTTTTAAAGCTCACTCCAGTGGATTTGTGGTTCCTCTGGTGATTTCTTTGAGGGTTTGGATGCTAACACCATTTTGGAGGCTGCCACTTGGTCTTCTGCTCATACTTTCACTAAGCATTAAAAGCTGGATACTATTTCTTAATCCAGGGCTGGTTTGCTATAGCCATTCTTCATAGCTTTGTAGAAAGTTCCTCCCTCCTGCCAGGTTTCCTTCTAAGCTTTGGTACTCCGCCAGATGTTAAGAATACTGCAAGATTAGAATAGAAGGACATAGAATAGTTGTATAAAATCTTACCATAACATGAGATGTTCTCTTCAATGTTGCAGTATTCTATCCCTCCCTCCTTTCCCCTCTACCTTGTTGTTTTCCTTGGATGGCAGATTACTGTCCTTTTTACTTACACTTTTCCTCCTCCTGGGGCATTTCAGTTCTGAGGACTGTAGGTGTGGATGTCCTTTTTATGGCTAATGTTTGACAATCCATATGTGTGATGTCCCATGTACTTGCAGTAGCTAAAAGCAGTTGTATGCTGGCCAGACATCGGGATGCTTGGGACGGAGGATCTCCCACATGTTAAGAATACTGCAACATTGAAGGGAAGGACATCTAAGATTATGGTAAGATTTTTACACAACTCTTCTATCCTAATGTACAGAAGTCAGTGGCCTGATGGTCTGATGACCTGAACACTGCAGCTGAACTTATGTATGGTAGCATGCCATAAATCTGGATGTCAAAAAGTAAGGAACTCTATATATATATATATATATATATATATATATATATATATATATATATATATATATATATATTTTTATATATATATATATTATTTGTTTTATTTTACATTTGTTGACCGGGCTAGTCTAACTGGATATATGTCCATTTTCAGTAGAGGCCCGGGGAGATAAGTTCCGAGGAAACAAACATAATCACGTATACGAAAATTAATGTATACAATGAACATTGCAGGTGCAGTACAGAGAATAATCAAAGAGGTCATTCGTTCATAACATAGTGCAAAATGTACAGATACAATTAGTACAATGCAAAATGTAGTTGCAGTACATCATAAAGAAAAATATATGTATTATATATAGAATATATATATATATATATATATATATATATATATATATATATATATATATATATATATATATATAAAACAAATATTAATGAAATAGCAAATCAGGAACAAATGGACTTTTATACCCTGTGAATACACTGAATAGCCATGCTCTAGACTGCATGTGGATTATGCTTATACATTCCTTGGAAGATGTTTTTGCCTTAAAAGATGCTCATTCAAGGTAGATTTATTTGAGCAGTATGTACATGGACTTTAAGTGCAATGGTTGAAAAACTGAGGCAGTTTTAGTATATATGGTATTACAGAAATACTTCTTCTTCTTCTGGCTTTATCCCGGTTAGGGGTCGCCACAGCGGATCACCTGTCCGCACATTGAATGGCAGTGGAGTTTTACGGTGTCGAGTTGCCAGCCCGGCACCCAACCTTCCACAGAAGGCACACTCACACACACACCTAGGGCCAATTTAGAGTGTCCAATCCACCTGCAGCATGTCTTTGGGAGGAAACCAGAGCACCCGGAGGAAACCCACGCGACCACAGGGAGGACATGCAGACTCCGCACAGAAGGCACCCCAGCCGAGGATCGAACCGGAGAACCTCTTGCTGTGAGGTGGCAATGCTAACCACTGCACCACCGTGGCCGCCCGGTATTACAGAAATACTAATGCCTGCTAATTCATCATGAAATTACTGCAACATATCAGGTTTCATGTAATGATGATACAGAGAAAGGTCTTTATTGACTAAAGGAAGGAGCATTATGAGTGATGTGAAAAGTGAAACTGCTTTAAGGGTCGTGGTTCTTGCTGCATTATAGTAACTCCTCATATGATTGCAAGTTCAGTGATTAACTGTCATCCTATATGGGACTAGATTTCCTGCTTTGTACCCATAGTATGCCAGAATATGTTCTGGTTCCCCATGGCTTTATCTTACATAAGGCAAGTCATCACAGAATGAATAAATTAATGAATGAGTGACTGAATGAATGAATGGATGAATTAAATATTTTTCTGCAACATAAATTCTTTTGTTGCAGAAGTTATCTACATTTGACAGTCTCTGACAGATTTAAAAATGAAAGTCCAGAGAAAGCACTGGAGTCTTTTCATAAACATAAAAAGTTCAGAATCTCCGCATCTGAAGATAAAAATGCCATGCAAAAAAACTACAGCTGTTGTCCTAAATTTTTACCTGACAGTTGCTTAGACCTGTGTTATACTGCTTGTGGTTATGACTGACCCTTTTCAGTGGCCAAAGTGGGCCACAGAGGATATGGCCAAAGATATGACATAAAATTCGGTATGGCCAAGGCTGCAGAGGGTATAGCTAAGCATGTAGCATCACCATAAGTATGATTAAAACTATACTGTAGTAATGGGTATGGTAATGAGTGAAGTTATAAGCAGAAAACATACATGAAAAATCAGTTGGATATTTCCACACTCATCGCATACACATTGCAGATTTGATCTTATCCAGAATCTAAGGTTACCACCTTTGCATCCTGTCAGTCCCTGATAAGTAAGCCACAAGCCCTGGATATCAGTGTCAGTGGCACAGCAGGCTGCACATTTGCCTTTGGTGCATAAAGCTTATGAGTTCTATTACCACATCAGGGAGATTGATAGCTGATACTGCAGTGCAGAATAAGGGGGTTTTGCACTATGTTCATGCCCAAATGAACATGGAAGTTGTGATGTATGTTTTTTTTCCTGGGGTACTGCCCATGTCTCTTATGGACAGAGGCAGTCTGTAAAATGACTCAGGTCTCCAACACCCAAAAGACCTACTACCCTGATATAACCCCATCCCGTATCTGGGGAATGAAGAAATAATATTGCCATATCCTGGGTATTATTGGCCAGGCTTGTAAAGGCTCTTGTGTAATTAGCCTATTAATCACCTATGAACCTATAACAAAAGCACAGTCCTTGCCTTGTGGTAGCCACTCCATGTTTTAATAAGCTACACCAAGATGTACCATTTTTTTTTAAATTCCATGTACAGTAATTGCAGGAGAGGTCTTAGATGATATGGAGTCCCAGGAAAAGGGCTCCATGGCAATAACCTGTCCTGCTGTGTATTGCCCTCTGGCACATACTGAATGACCTCACTGTTTTCCTTCCATCCCTATTCTTCAGAGTACAGTCATCTTGTTCTGTGTAACTTTCTGATGTCAGACTGACACGAAAGTGAAAGCAACAAATGGAGCACAATACTATAATTCAACTTGTTACTATCAGATATACATATGCAGCATACCTCCTTTCCCGTATTCCCAGAAGATAACCACCTGTTTAGATTTCACTTGTGAAGAAAGTGACAAAAATAGTTCTCACAGTAATGTACTCCTATGTGTCTCAGCTAGACAGAATACTATCTCTAGACAAGCTATAATGACCTTCTGTGAAGACTTCTAATGTGTGATTCTGAGGAAAGCTAAAGAAATAATGAACACATTGTTGCCAGCCAGCACATAAGCTATAGTGAACTGTGCACATCTCTGAAGTTTGACTGTAAGGAAAATTAAAGAAATAATGATCACAGTATCCCCAACACAAACATACAACCTATATGGCCTTCTTGTGCTCACACATGAGTGGGATTTGTTTTAAACTAGGTGGGGACCATGGCAGAGACCACTTATTAAGCCACTTATTCAGTCAGAAGTGGTGGATCTCTGACATTTAAAGGGTCTAGATTTCCTATGATCCATTTTATGAATATTTTTTCCACTACCTAGGAGATTTATGAAGGTGGATATAATATTTTTACACACATACACTGGCACTGGTCCTAGCAAAGCAAGTCTATCACAAGATACAGAAGCAAACACACACGTGCACGTGCATAAAGATCGATACATACATACACACACACACACACACACACACACACACACACACACACACACACACACACACACACGCGTGCACATGCACACACACACACACACACACACACACACACACACACACACACACACACACACACACACACACACACACACACCATGCTTACCTAAGGACAAGTTAGAAGAGCATCATTTCACCCATGGCATGTGTTTTGAGTGTTATGGGAAAGCAGACAACCTGAAAAAATCCTGAAAAGAGACAGGAAGAAAATATAGTTTCCAGACAGAAGAAGTCGCAATGAAGAACTCAGCTGGAAAAACAATTGCTGTGAGACAGCAACATTATTTACTGTGTCACTGATCCAGTGATGTGTTCCTTTCCTACATATTCTACCTATATCACCAAAAATAACCACTTATTGTGTGTAATTCTGAAATTAAGGCCACTTGTTGCTGTTATTTGTACTTCAGCTCCCAACCAACACTCACACATGCATAAAAGCATAAGCTTCAGTTATGATCATTCTTACACTTAACTTCAACAAAGAACATACATTGTGTGACAGTCCTCCAGCCATGCCAGATGAGTGATTGTTTCACAATAATCATACAGCAGCAAGCTTTAAGTCATAACCTTCTTAATCCTCTCTGCACTGACCAGTTACATAAAAAATAAACTTTCTTTATTTTTTACTTCTCAAAATCAGTTGTTCAGTGCTGTGTCTTGAGAGTTGTTGCACCTCTTTTTTTTCTTTGCTGTGGAATAAAAGCAAATGGGGATACATGCAATCAGCAGTATCCTGTGCCACACAGGTAGGGGCAGATATTCTGTAGTCACCCTAGTCAGAGAAGAAGAGGTCATAGCTACCATCTCGATCTTTCAATTGTCCAGAATTTTGCAGAATGTCCCTGATTTTGCTGCATATTTTTGCTCTATCCCATGTAAAATTGTTGATTTTCTGGTAAATCACAAAAAGGTTGCAATCAGTCTGTAATGCTAGACATAAAGTTTCAGACTTCTTGCTCGGAAAATGCATGCTGATGGAAAATTTGTTGTTCTATTACCTTTTTAAGTGAATCAGAGAAAAATTTTAAGCCTACCTATGATTTTGTGCCTGTCTCAACCCATTATTTTTGTCTTTGTCCAGAATTCTTGAGCAAAGAGTGTGAAAGATATTTCAGCTGCTATGGCAGAATAGGAAATGTACTTCTGAACTGTCCCTGATTTAGTAGAATTTCCATGATTTTGCCTAATATTTTTGCTGTGTCCTTTGTAAGTTGGATGATTTTATGGTAAATTACTTCAGATCATAGTATTTAATGAAGCTTTTGGGCACACATCCCTTCATCAGCATACATAATCACATCTAAATGTTCTTTATATAAAGGGTCATTTAAAAAGCACATGATCAGAACCAGCCTATAAAAATATATCTAAACAATTACATCATTACATAAATTAAAAGCATATAATCAACCATTTATATTTGGAATTTTTATAAAACTTTAAAAATGACAGAATTTACTAAACATAAATATCATCTAAAAAACAGTATAATAGTATACATATACATATATTTGGCATATATTTATCTTATTTTATTTTATTTCTAACTGCTTTCTGACTAAAACAGGCTTTATACTGACTGCACTGTTAAGACCTGGATTTGAATCTGCCTGTAATCTAATTATCCAGTCTAATTCTTTTAACTCTATAGCATTATTTATATCCCCACCTCTTATAGATTGCTCAACTATATCTACCACTCTAAATTTAAATTTGTGTGCCCGAAAGCTTCATTAAATACTACGTTCTTGGTGATTACTTAGCTTTGTTTTATTTGGATATTTGGCAGTGAAGTGTTTTCTAAATTACTTAAGATTACAGTCAGTCAAGTATGCCAGATATTAAGGGGCTGATTCAGAAAAGTTACTTTGAGGTGTACTTTAGGTGTGTACCTTGCTGTAATCATTTCGGATTCAGAGGTAGCATTACCATAGTGCTATAATGCAAAGTTATGCAGCACTGGAGTGGGCTGTCTCCATGGCTGTGCTAAATACTAATGACACAGCCCAGGGAAAAAGCATATGCTTATTATCCATGTGTTCTCCCATTGGAACTGCCTGTGGTAAGGCATTTACAAAACCAAGCATTTCTATAAATCAGCACAGCTGCTCCTGGCTGCTTAACTTGATGCACATCATCCATTGTTGCTGGGATAAGTGCTGGGGAATTTGGTGGCCAGCTAGGATGAGGGTGTATGTGCAAGAGTGTACGTGAGGGGCTGCATGCATGAGTGTATGTGTGAGTGTAGGTCTGCATGGGAGGTAGCAGTAGGAAGGTGAGTAAAGGGATGAGTGTTTCTGTGAGTGTGATTAGGTGACAAGGAGGTTTTGTGTGTGTGCGTGTGTGTGTGTGTGTGTGTGTGTGTGTGTGTGTGTGTGTGTGTGTGTGTGTGTGGGGGTGAGAGTGTGCATGTTGTGGGGAGGTTGGGGTGGTATCATAACAAGTAAAGTCTGCAACATTTGGTTTGGAGGAAACACTAGCCACCATGGATTACTTTAACTATTTTGGTTGGGGAGAACACTAGACACCAAGGATACCTTCTCTTGCCATAATGGTACACACATAACAGGGACAGGGGAAACACTGGATACAAGCTATATCTTCTCATGCTGCAATGCAACTTACACATAATGGGGATGAGGTAAAATACCAAGGATGCTTTCTGGTACAGTAATGTTACTTACAAATAACATGGAAGAAGTAAAACACTGGACAGAAGGGATATTGTCTCATACCAATGCAACACTTAAACATAATGGGGATGGAGCAAAAATGCTAATCACCATGGATACTTTATATAACTTGCCTTAAAGGCGCATAATTAAAATAAAAAACTATTATGGAGAATCAGTAGACAACAGGGATACTACTAAAAGAAGTGTGCTGTAAAGTCACTGAAAGGGAATTCAGACCTGTACTCCTCTTCCACCCACACAGAATATTAATCCTCTGGGCCACCATGCATGTGCTGAACTAAACATATGAGTGCTGCAAAAAAGGTCAACCACAAAAGGGGGGGGTATTCAAGCCCCACAACCTCACCACAGCAAACATCAGCAATAACCCATTGTGCTAACATTATTGGCCATTATTTATTATTTTATTTTACATTTGGTTACCGGGAAAGTCCGACTGGACAAGAGTCCTTTTTCAGCAAAGGCCCGGGGAGAAATGCTCCACCTTTAACAAAAATCACTACAATTACACATGAACAGATGTATACATAAGGAGTGATTAGTAGAATACAATTACACAAGTACAATAAGACATTTAACATCTATGTATTGAGTATAGATTTAGTTAACAAATCATTTAACAGAATTGCTTGAATGACATTATTAAAAATTATACAAACATGGAATGTGGAAGTCAGAGAAAAATACTTCAAAAGACCAAAAGCATAAGGTTCAGTTCAGGTATCTTTATTTTTGCACAAGGAGAAAAAAATGCAGTTACAGAGTTTGTCTGACTAAATCAGGAAGTGTCACAATTATTATATCTTTCTTTCAAGACATTGCCCACTATGACTGACGTAGTAGATCACCAGTTCACAATTCTGTTACTTTACAGATGTTTCTCACATTTGTAGCTGACTCTTCAAAGTTTAAAAAAGATTTTTTAGTAAACAGGATGGCCTTGACGACCACCGGTCAATTATAATTTTCTTGCTATGTGATATTACAAGTCTAGGTACTATGGCTAATTCAAGCACAATGCAAGTACAGATTTCTGAAGCAGTTAATTGTTTATAGTATCTAACTATCTTGCAGCTTGTGCACTTTTTCATTAGCACAAACAGAGCTTATTGTCTGTAATGAATGGATCTACAGAAATTATTATTATTCTCCATTTAATTTCCTGACCTAGCAGAAAATCACCTGCTTTCCAGTACATTTCCAAAGCATAAACATGTATTTTGCTGTGCTAGCAAACTAGGTCAGAGTGCATCTTGCAGTGTCAGAAAGCACAATTTCAGAAAAGCATGTTTTCAGTTTCAAATAGAACTAATGCTACATATAGAATAAAAACATGTGAATCTTCCCTTATTTAAAATAAGCATTGCACACATATGTCAATACATATTTTTCTAACATTTCCCCCCTGTTAATACTTTTTATTCTATTTCAAAAGCATAAACAGTTTGTTTCTTCTCTTAACCTCTTCCTTTGAGGATTTGCAGCTAAGAGAGTCATTCAGTTTAAACTTATGAAAGTGTTTCCTTTTTCAACAGTTCTTCAATTTCAGTACTTTGATACAAAGTCTCAGAAACTGACATGTCTATAAAGTCTTTGATTATTTTTTTCATGCAGGGAATTCCACAGCAAATACATGCTCCTAACAGAAGTAATCCCACACAAATGGCAATCACGATGTTCATTAGGATGGAACCCCACCCCCCAAACAAATTCTGTAAAAAGTCCATCAGTGGGTTCGGGCCTGGCCTGGTCATGTCTGACACTTGCTGAATCACTTCCAAATGATTGTTGATCTCATGTTTATTGTCAGGAATAAACGAACAACACTCGTCTTTGATTAAAGCGCACGTACCACCTCTCGCCGCTAGGGTGAAGTCAAGAGTCATGTGGTTTTGAAGCACCACAGTTCTCATTGCATGCAGTTCATCAGTCATTACTTCAAGAGCAGAAAAAGTTGCATTGCTCATGACCTCGAGAAGTATGGATAGTTTTCTCAGTTCCCAAATTGATTTAACTGCACCATATGCAGGGGCTATGCCAGCCCAGGATATGATAGTGTCACTCAAGTCCATGTGTGCTAGTTTACATTTGTCTTTCATGGAGTTATGGTTTCTCCAGCCTGCTACGATCTGTCCCACTGGATTCTCAGGTTTCTTGATTGGATTTTCAGGTTTCTTTGCGACATCTCTGACGTTTTGAATTCTCCCATGAGGCAAAGCTGTAGTGTGTCGTATGGCCGGGACCAGGTAACCCAAAAAACAACTGCTGGACCAATTCTCAGGCAACCATTTGTATGCCTTTTTCCCACATATGAAATAGCAGTTTTCTACCTTAATATTGATATACACCTTCCCTGCATGAAACATTTTCTTATCTATAATAGACAGTTGCTTTAAAAGAACAGGATTATTTTGTATATCACTGCCAGTTTTATGCAAGGACTCAAAGTATGAGTCATAATCTGCATCACAAATTGTTTCTGTTTTTTAGCATTTTTAGGTTTAATATAACATTTATAAGAAACAGTCACATTACATTTACTCCAACCTACTTGAATCGTGTCATTCTTAAAAAAAAACATACAATTCCTGTTTGTGCACCAGGTAGAAATAATGCAATTTTGTCTCTAGATTTCACAGGTGTAGTCTCAAAAATCAAGTTTTCCTAGGTCTCATTGACACCTAGGGGGACAGCAGCCATCAATAATCCCCCGTATGCTGTTGGTATAGCTGTGCAAATCCAACAATTTGAAATATTAAAAGTCTCAGCATACACATATTTGATTGCTTGGTAAGTGTTAAAGTTCGGATGCCAGTCTATGAGTGTTGAATCACGTTTGTTCAGTCTAGCTAGTGAGGCTGAAGAAAAGAAAGGCCACAGCAAAACAACATTGTCACTAATGCAGTTATTAAGATGATTATGCAACACTGCTGAAGTCGTTCAGTATTTCTATTGTCTCTAGGTCTTGTCATTTTACTGCTGCTGTGTGTTAGCAAGAGTTTTATCAAGTTCAAAGTTTTTGACTAGTTTACAGTGTGTCAAATGAATCCAAGATGAACGTTCTGCAATCTTGACTGCTGTGGGCATGCTCAGCAGTACTTGATATGGACCTTCCTACTTTGGTGGCGTCCAATTCTTCTTTTTGATTGTCTTCACCCAGACCCAAGTGCCTGGGGCTACTGCCACTTCAAATGGTTTAGTTTGGTCTTTATCTGAAACAGAATTAAACTGTAAAAGATGTTTGTTATTCAGCATACTCCTCGTATACTCTGCAAGTGTCCAATCTGCTTCCTGGTCTGCAGAGATGAGAGGTTTCCACTGAGGTATATAATAAGCTCTTCCAAAAATCTTTTCGAAAGTTGTCAATCCTTTTGCATTCGGAACAGTTCTCATGCTCAACAGTGCCAGGGGCAAACAGTACACCCAGTTCTTCTGTGTGTCTACCATAAGTTTTTTAAGCTTATTCTTTAAAACTCCATTGTGCCTCTCTACTAACCCTGCAGATTGAGGGTGATATGCACAGTGATGTTTTAAAGAAATCCAAAAATACTGGCTTAACTGTTGTATAGTTTGGTTAACGAAATGTGTACCATTGTCACTGTAGATCTTTTCCGGTATGCCAATTCTAGGAATAATTTCTTTAACTAGGGTCTTTACAACAGTGGCTGCATCTGGTTTACTAGTCGGAAAGGCCTCCACCCATTTGGAGAACATATCCACAATGACAAGGCAGTACTTTTTGTTTTCACATTTGCTCAATTCTATGAAATCCATACAGATAGTATGAAACGGATACGGTGGTGTAGAGAAACTCCCTTGCTTGGGCTTTAATGCTCCTTGTGCATGATGTTTATTACAAGTGTGACATGACAGGCAAAATTTTTTAGTGTAGTTTGTAAACCCGTACATAGCAAATACCTGATTCACTAACTGTACCATCCCCCCTGTTGAGACATGGCTCTGCCCATGGCTCAACAAAGTTGCATATCTAAATAAATTAGATGGTAATATTGGTTTTCCCTCTTTGGAGATGTACAGCCCTTCCTTGAGAATTGCTCCTCGTCGTTTCCATTTTTGTTTTTCAGCTTGTGTAGTAAGCGTCTGCATTGTTTTCAACATTTCTAAGTCTAAAATCTCAGAAGGTTGTAATTCCTCGTTCAAAAGAAATGCTTCTGAGGCTGCTTGCTTTGCAGCTGTGTCAGCTCTTGCATTTGAAATCCTATCTTGCTGTTTTGTATGAGCTATGCATTTACAAATAGCTACTTTCTGAGTTAACTGAATAGAATCAAACAAATCTAAAATAAACTGTGCATGGTTAATCGGTTTGCCAGTAGATGTCACCATTCCTTGATTCTTCCACTGTTGTGCAAAAACATGCACAGCAGAAAAAGCATACTGGCTGCCTGTAAAAATGTTTATGCTTTTACCCTTTGCTAAGGTGCATGCCCATGTCAAGGCAATCAACTCTGCTGCTTGTGCAGATAAGTTATGTGGTAGAGGTTTCGCTTCTACAATCTCAGTATCAGAAACTACTGCGTAACCTGTTAGGTTCTGTCCTGTAGGACTCCTTTTGCATGAGCCATCCACGTAATATGTCACCTCGGCATCATCCAAGGGAACATCCGTGAGGTCTTTTCTAGGCAGTGTCTTTTGCTCAATTACCTGCAGGCAGTTATGGGGTGTGCCATCCACAGGAGATGGGAGCAAGGTAGACGGATTCAAAGTAGTACATCATTCAATTGTCATGTGAGTTTGGCTCAGCAATATAGTCATACAAGAAAGATGCCTAGCAGGGGAAAGATATGCTACTTTTTCTTGCAGTAAAATGATTGCGACTGCATGAGGCACTCTCAATGTGAGAGGGTGGAATAACACTACTGAGGCTGAAGCCTTGCACTGCCATTGCAGCTGCAACTACTGCTTGTACACAGTGGGGTAGAGACCGCACCACTGGGTCCAGTTGTGATGAATAATAAGCAGTGGGGCGTTGTTTGTCCCCATGCTGTTGAGTCAATACTGATGTCGTATAACCTTGTTTGCAATCTACAGTTTGAAAAAAAACGTTTGTGATAATTTGGTAATCCTAAAACTAATGATGATGTTATCAATTGTTTCAGTTTGCAGAAAGTTAATTCTGCTTCTGGTGTCCACTGTATTAAATCTTGTGCTGCCATAGGCTTCTTAAAAATCAGGTCAGTTAAAGGTGCAGATTCCAAAACATAGTTTGGGATCCAGTTCTGACAAAAATTAGTCGTACCCAGGAAGGACATCATTTCCTTCTTGGTTGTGGGTTTTGGTGCTTGTAAGATCACTACTTTTCTGTCCTCATCTAATGTTCTGCCATCTTTGGATATTACATATCCAAGATATTTCACTTGTTTTCTCCAAAGCTGCAATTTATTTTTGCTTACTTTGTGTCCTTCAACTGCTAGGAATTTTAATAATGCTATAGTATCTTCCTTACAATCTTGCTGGGTAGGGGCAGCCAGCAGGATGTCATCAACATAAAGTAAAATTTGACTACCTCTCGGTGGGATAAATCCTGCTAAATTACTTGCCATCTCTTGTGAGAATATCATTGGGCTTTCACTATAGCCCTGTGGTAGTCGCGTATATGTATACCGCTTCCCCTGAAATGTAAATGCAAACCAATACTGGCTGTCAGGGTGTATCGGTATCGAAAAAAACGCATTGCTGATATCTACCACAGAAAAATACTTCTGTTGAGGTTTTAAATCATTCAACAAGGTATGTGGATCTGGCACCATAGGTGCTCTTGGTATTACTGCGTCATTTACAACTTGTAAATCTTGGACCATACGCCATTCTCCGTTTGCTTTTCTAACTGGGAATAAGGATGTGTTACATGGTGAATCAGGAGATTCCACCAGTATTCCCTTCTTAAGCAAAGCTGCTATGATAGGTTTAATACCTGCCTCTGCATCTTTTCTCAAGGGGTACTGTCTCTTTTGTGGTCTAAATGCTGACTTTGGCGTGATAGTAACTGGTCCTGCTGTGCGAATAAGTCCTACGTCTGACTTTCCTGTTGACCAGACAGTTTCTGGTATGTCTAACAAATCTTTTTCTTCCACTTCTAATAAGAGGGCTTCTCAGCTCTCTTTGCTGGACTGCAAGTATACAGCTGGATGTGTTTGTGTTATCCAGTTCAGTTTCTGTTTTTGTATTCCCTGTTCTGACAGTTCTGATTCTGTCTGTTTTTCCCATTTTGTAACTTTCTCTCCTAGGTCTATCCATTTTAAATCTTCTCCTTTAGTTAAACTAACATGCGGTATTAGATTTGATTTGTAAAGTGAAAAGAACTCCTGGGGTAATGAACAGCTAACTACACTGTTCCCTTTCATGTCCCAGTACAAATTACACAGTACTAATCTGTTTGCATGATTTTTAAACAATTCTTGTTCATATTCTTTGTCAGGTCCTGGTGTATTACAATAATACAGAGTACAGTGCAAAAGGTGTTGTATGTCAATACAAAGGGAGGGAAACTTACTGATAGCTACATTCATTAACTCTTCAGTTACTGGTCCATGGCCAGTCGTAACTAAGTCCTGGCTGTACCAGTAAAATGTCTCACCTTCCGTTTGCATTGCACCTGTCACCCCTGGGCTTTCGGATATTGGCAAAGGCTCTTGCTACCCCCATAGTGCCTTTTTTAGGCAAGGCTCAAAAGACAAACCCACCTCCATAGGTATCACAAGGGATAAGAAACTAAGAGTAATGCTACTCAACGCCAGAAGTCTAAACCTCAAGATGCACGCACTTGAAACTCTCCTTAGCATGGAGAACATTGATATCTGTGCAGTAACAGAAACCTGGTTCAGGACTCCCGAGAGCACACCAGCACTACCAGGTTATACCTCATACCATGCTTTTCGGTCCCAAAACTTGGACCGAACCACAAAAGGAGGGGGAGTATCGATATTCATCAAAGATACCCACACCTCCAGGTTGGTGGCAAAGCACGAAGCATCAGAGACTATCCATGTGCAACTAACAGTGGGTAAAACTGCCTTCCAGTTTATAGCCTGCTACAGACCACCCTCCCAAACCCAGGAACCCCACTCGGCCTTCCTGAGAACACTGGAAAATATGAAGGTCTCTCCGAACACCATTATATTGGGCGACTTCAACTACCCAAACATAGATTGGGAGCATTACTCTAGCTGCAACACCCTTGCCCAAAGGTTCCTAGAATTCATAAACTCAAATGCTATGGAACAACTTGTTACCACTCCCACTAGAGGGGAAAACATACTGGACCTGATCATCACCAACATGGGGACTCTATGCTCCAGACCAGAAGTGTATCCCTCACTGGTAAGATCAGACCATAAACTGATCTCACTGGATATTCACATCCCGACCCCACCCCCTGCCTAGAAAACCACAGTGAAAAACTTCTCTAAAGTAAATTTCACACTCCTCAAAACCTAGGTGGAATCCTACAAAGCCCCCAGGCCTATGGAAAATACGGCCCAGACCGCAGAATCCTTTATAAATGCATTCTATGAACACCTTCAGGAATGCATGGATCATGCAATCCCAAATAAAACCAAGACCCAATCCTCCAAAGGCAGACGACCTGTCTGGTGGACCCCAGCCATAAACAAACTATACAATAGAAGGAGGAAGCTACTACATGATAGAGCAAAATCCCAAAAAGGGAAGGCATCTCTGATCAGTATTAGCAAAAAACTAAGGGCACTCATAAAATCGTCAAAGGCCAGCTTCAAGAGAAAAATTGCACAGGACACTAAGGATAATCACAAGGCTTTCTTTAGTTATGTTAGGAACCTGGGTGGGCATTCCCAGATATGCTCAGAATTAGTCCAAAATGACAAAAAATACACCGAACCCACAGACATTGCCAACATTCTAGCTGACAGGTTCAGCGCAAACTTCTCCCCCCCCTCCCCACCAAAAGGGCAAATATCTATCCCAGCAGAGTGCTGCCCCCCTGACATCTCAGATGCTCAGGTGGGAGCCGCCCTCTCCAAAGCAAAAAACACAGCATCAATAGGACCAGACGGAGTCCCAGGCTGCGTCCTACATGAACTCCAAGAAGAGCTAAACCCAAACATAAAACTACTGTTCAATCTCAGCCTTACTACAGGATATGTATCCAAAGAGTGGTGTACAGCAACAGTGGTCCCTCTCCACAAAGGTGGTGCCTCAACGGACCCTGGAAACTATCGCCCCATAAGCCTGACTAGCTTGGTCTGCAATGCTATGGAAAGGATCATCATGGACCTCATAAATAAAGATATTGGGGACCTACAGACACTGGATCCTACCCAGTTCGGCTTTGTTAAGGGCAGATCCTGCCTCTTAAACCTGGTTGACTTCTTTGAAACAGTCACCAAGGCCATTGACGAAGGGAAGGTGGTCCACACAGCCTATCTGGATCTCGCAAAAGCCTTCGATACAATACCCCACTCGGGCATTATAGATAAGCTCACCAGCTTAAATATAAACCCCTATGTCACTAGATGGGTTGCAAACTGGCTCAAGGACAGAACCCACATGGTTAGAATTGTTGGAGCCATGTCAGACTCCAAACCAGTTACAAGTGGCGTCCCACAAGGCTCAGTCCTGGGACCTCTCTTGTTTGGTATATATTTCTCGGAGGTACAGGCCAACACGGAAGGACTGTGGCTGACCAAGTTCACAGATGACTGCAAACTGGGCGCCATAATCGACTCTCCAGCCGACGCAAGCATCCTCCAAAAGGGCCTCATAGAAAAAGACAACTGGTGCCAGAGCCATGGCCTCAAGCTAAACGCCAAAAAGTGTATAGTCATCCCCTTTGGCAAAAACAAAGTGCCCACAAATTACCACATAGGTGGTAATCCATTAAGTACAGAAGAAGTAATTAGGGACCTGGGGACCCAAGATGATAGCAATCTCTCATTTGACAACCACGTGGCCAAAGTGGTTAGAAAAACATTTTATATAGCCCACCTAATCATGAAGGGATTCACATCTAGATTAGGGGAGGTCATTGTGCCTCCTTACTCATCCCTCATCAGGCCCATAATCGAGTACAATGCCCCTTTTGGGATGTACCTTACCAAACACCTGCAGCAACTGGAAAGACCCCAAAAGTACCTCACCAAGAGGACCAAAGGGCTCAAACAGATGCCATATGCTGCCCGGTTAAAGAAACTCCAGCTCTACTCAGTGGCATACCGCCTGCTCAGAGGTGACCTGTGCCTGACATATAAGGCCATGTCCAACCCAGAATTAAGGGACATGCTGCACCTCAAAAAATCCAAATCCCATTGAGCTACACGCTCAAGAGACTTGAACCTCAGCACTGAAATAAATAGGACATGCTGGAGGGACAGATTCATAACCCAGAGGCTCCCTTCACTATGTAATAAAATCCCAGTCCAGGTTAGGCAGAGTCCCTCATTGATTCTCTTCAAGAGGAGTCTTGATGAGTGGATGAGAGATCATAGGTTTACCCCGGGTATAACTTCTGTGTCACTGTTAGACAGAGGCACAGTATACTAACCTCGAAAAAGGGCATAGCAAAATTAATTTAAAATGGGTGGCGAAAGCCAAACATACTCTGGCTAGGCTTATAAATGCCCTAGGGCAGATAGCCTAGTATGAACCTATGAACCTAAAAGTATTAGTTTGTCGTTGTGCTTCCATACCCTGTATGGTTGGAATTACTGCTATGCCTAATAGTTGCAAAAGATCTCTGCCCAAAAGGTTCACTGGGCATTTTGCAGAAACAACAATTTTGCTTTTCTGGGTTAATCCTGAAACAAGATCTGTTATTGTAATGTTATGGGAGAGAGGCTCCCGATACAGCTGTCCATTAGCTGCTTTTACTAGTATAAAGTCACGTGATTCTGAATTTTCTGGTAGTTTGGAGGGGTGTACCAGGGTTCGTGATGCCCCTGAATCGCACAAAAATTTGACTTCCCTCCCTTCTACAAGGAGTGTCACTTCTGGTTTTGTGTCAGCTAGATAGATCTCTAAGCTCAGTAAGGCTAGGTCTAATATTCAGTTTTCTTCACTATCAGTAGCTTCCTGCACTTCCTCTATTATCACATTCTCTGCTCCTTCTATCACATTCTCATTTGTCCTTTCTGTATTATTTCCATCTAGTGATTCTTGACTTTCATATAGTCAGTCCTCACCCTCATCATTTTTGTCTTCCACTGCTGCTTTCTTATTTTTCCTGCAATCCCTTGCCAAGTGTCCCTTTTTCCCGCATTTGAAGCACTCACCTCTTTTCTTTCTCCCTTCAAAGTCCTCTGATCGCTGATCAGGTTGTTTGTTTCCCTGGGCATTCATTTTGCCCTTTTGTCCGAACTGTACTAAATAAACTTCTCCATCTTCCACAGCAAATACTTGGGCTTTCTTTTTCTTTTTGTTATTAAAATGCCTTTCGGCATGTCTAGCATATTCAAGCAGTGATTGTAATCTGCTTGTACGATGGTCTACCATATGTTTAGTAATGAAACTACTTATGGGTGCAATACTGCCTTTCAAAAATGCATTCTTTAACTGCTGCTCATATGGGGAATCTTGTGTCTGATCTTCAGGCACCTGCATTCCACAGTGATTGTTAAAACATTCTAATAATCTGGCAAAATATCTATCAACAGTTTCACCTTCTTGTTGGATGCATTGATTAATGCAAGTCCAGTCTGCCCTAGGCTTCCATTTCTCAGAAATTCAGTCTTTCAGACCTTTCACTCTGTTATCTAGTTCTGCGCTGCTATGTGGGAGGGGCCTAAGTGCAGTGTCATGGGGATTCCAGTTGCCACTGATCATGTGCCAATCTGGACCTACTATTTGTCTGACTACTTTTTCTACTTCCTCTCCGTTTAAGTGATAACTTAATCTCATGCCCTGTAAGTCTTCTAAGAACTTTCTAAAATTAACTTTTGGATGGGGAATTCCCTCTGTGGCTTTCCGGATGTCTTCCGGTGTCCACGGTCTGTATACTAAGAGAGTTGGGTCCTGCCCTTCTTGTCCTGCCTGAGGATTTGGTACTTCTATGAGTGGGCATGTCTCTTCTTCACTCATAGCCCGTGAATTTCCATTCATTTGATATAATTCAATATCCCCTTTTAAATTACATGTTCAAGACCTAGTCTCGATCGGATCTCTAACAAACGGTAGTGGTTTTATAGGAACAACTGGATATCATGGAGGTGGGTCAGTTTGTTCTTTTGCTTCATATTCCGGTAAGGGAGCTGGTAAGGTAAATGGAACCGGAGAGGGCAGAGGGGCCGATGCTATAACCAAGTTATTATCCTCTTTGTCTAGAAACATTGCTTTTGAATTTTTATTCTTTTGTTCTCTTCGGTTTGCTTCCTCAATACACCTGTGTGCCTGATGAACTCCTAATTCACGTTGTTTTTTAACCCGACTTTTAGAATCATTTTTTTAACTGTCTAATAAGTTTGATAAGTGAGGATCTTTCTAGTTTCCCATCAAATTCATATTTATTAACCCATTTAGTATAATATCTAACGTTGTCGGCGCGCTGTGATTGCATATATTTTGCGTCTTCGGTTAACGGTGGGCTTTGGGGTCTTTTCGTTTTTGTGCACGTATTACCCATTTTGTTCTAACCTTTTAAATGTTACCTAACCCTTTTGTTTTTAATGTGGTACCACCAAGTGTTTACAGTCCCTTCAGACTACCTGCCTACTTATTCTGTTTCCCTGATCTATGACAAGATATCAATATTTCTGTCCCTGAATTTTAAAAATTCTCACAGAACAAATACAATCAAGTCCCTGATCTAAAACAGAAAAAAAGTAGATTCACCTTACCTGAGCCTCAGCGATTGGTCACTCACTGTTCAAACGGAACCCACCTTCAGTCGTAGATCAGAAAAGTGGCTGGCCTCTTTTGCACGACAATTCAGTCAGAGGTCTTTCAATGAAGAAGATCCGATGTGGTATCTTCCCTGTGCAGTTTCATGCCACCTGGCCCATCTGATCCCAGGCTAAACGAGGGTTTCCGGTCCGAAGGACCAAAAAATGTCAGAGAAAAATATTTCAAAAGACCAAAAGCATAAGGTTCAGTTCAGGTATCTTTATTCTTGCGCAAGGAGACAAAAAATGCAGTTACAGAGTTTTTCTAACTAAATCAGGAAGTGTCACAATTATTATACCTTTCTTTCAAGATATTGCCCACTACGACTGACGTAGTAGATCACCAGTTCACAATTCTGTTACTTTACAGATGTTTCTCACATTTGTAGCTGACTCTTCAAAGTTTAAAAAATATTTTTTAGTAAACAGGATGGCCTTGACAACCACCGGTCAATTATAACTTTCTTGCTATGTGATGTTACAAGTCTAGGTACTATGGCTAATTCAAGCACAATGCAAGTACAAATTTTTGAAGCAGTTCATTGTTTATAGTATCTAACTATCTTGCAGCTTGTGCACTTTTTCATTAGCACAAACAGAGCTTATTGTCCATAATGAATGGATCTACAGAAATTATTATTATTCTCCGTTTAATTTCCTGACCTAACAGAAAATCACCTGCTTTCCAGTACATTTCCAAAGCATAAACATGTATTTTGCTGTGCTAGAAAACTAGGTCAGAGTGCATCTTGAAGTGTCAGAAAGCACAATTTCAGAAAAGCATGTTTTCAGTTTCAAATAGAACTAATGCTGCATATAGAATAAAAAACATGTGAATCTTCCCTTATTTAAAATAAGCATTGCACACATATGTTAATACATATTTTTCTAACAGTGGCATAAACAATAATTCCTAAGCAAGGAAAAAAAGCAATGGAGAAGCATACCTCAGTTATTTAATAAAAGAGCTAGGCATGAGTGAAGGGATGAAGAGAGAGGTGCTAGTAGTGATTTAAGTCAGTAAAGGAAGAGATATAGGGATAGTGTATGGAAGTGAAATTACTGAAGGAGGGACAGAGGAGGAGGAAGTAGAGTAACCAAGGAGGATCTTTGTTAGATGGTAGAGGGGAACTAGCCAGGAGCATCACAGTTACAGAACCAGTTGGATTGTAAGTGTGTTTTGGAGAGTTTTGAAACTGATCCAGTTGGATTGTAAGTGTGTTTTTAGAGAGTTTTGAAACTGAGTTAGTGGTGTAGGGGCTGATATGATAGAGGGAAGTGTATTCCACTTTTTAGCTATACAGTGAGAAAAAATGGAGACACCTACAGAGTTGTTGGCTTTAGTTATTTGAAGGAGCCATTTGTTATTAGAATGTAGGGTTCTATAACTGGAGTAAGAATGCATGAGGTTTTGTAGTGATAGAGTTTTCTCAGAGTGATGTAGTATTTTGTAGACTAGTACAAGCTGGTTGCAGAGGAGCAGATTGGGAAGTTCCAGCCACTTGAGTTATTAAATGCAAGCAACAGTTTGTGATGTATGAGGGAGAAGGGAGAAGGAACAGTAGGCATATCTCTGAGCCTCACAGAGCAAGGCATCAAGGCAGAACAGAAATGAATGGTAGGACAAAATCAGGTATACTTTTACTTTCTTCAGTAAATTGGTTGGGAGTTAAAAAAAAGAATCAAACTGAGAACCCAAAATCTTTAAACCCTGTGGGCTTATCAGGTGGCATTGTGTCTCTCCTATTGGCTGATTTTACTGAAAAGACAAGCCTTTCAATAAGTAAGCAACAAGTAGAGGTGGATGCAAGCCAGGCAGTAGTAGTTGTTTACTTTCAGCACTTCTCATCAGTGCGATTACTATACTGACATCATAAATAAACACTGTGAGGCCTGAGAAATAAACACTGCAGAACTGGAGATTTTATCCCAACACCAGAGAACCAGATGAGGGTCTGCATTTCCAGATAGTCATAAAAAAAAAAGAAAAAAAAAAAAAACAACAGGTAGGTGGGAATTCTGCAGGAATCATGCTTAGTGTAGGATTATTGTATTTTGGTAGCATTGTCATCTGTAGGGCAGGCATTCACAAGAATGAATCAATAACTGAGACACTCAGTCCTTTTCAGATTTAACAGTATAGTATCTGGACTGGTATAGCTTCTTACAAAAGGATGGAGCATGTATGAAGGTGGGCATCATTACTGAATAAAAGACCAGATGCCTCCATTTCACTTTGTTTACCTAATTGTCTTTCTGTGGGGTTAGTTGCGTATGGCAAAAAGTGATACTACAGTCAAGTGCTTCAGAATACAGTGCCATTGCATACTATGGGGTGACATATATTACAATATGCCTTCAAAAATATCAAGCCATATGAATACTGATCTGCTTAGACACAATAAGGCCTTGTTAAGCTTAATCCTGTTGGTCACCATAAAAGCAATTACTAGAAAATGGAATTCAAAGTGTAAACCAACCACATTTGAATTATTGAATACTATAAAAGAGAAGAAAAACTGGTGTGAGATCTTTAAAAAAGGAAGAAGCAAATAGCATAGAAATAAATGGAAATTGTGGAAATAATACATGCAGAATAATGTTCAGTAGGAGGAGTGAGGTTTAAGGGAAGGCAGGAATGTATGTAATGCTGAGCTAAGGATAGTCATAAAGAAAGAACACATGATGTATAAAATGTATAAAATATGTAAATGGTAAAAAAACTTTAATATGCTTTTTTCGACTAATACGTGTGTGTGTGTGTGTGTGTGTGTGTGTGTGTGTGTGTGTGTGTGTGTGTGTGTGTGTGTGCGTGTGTGTGTGTATGTGTAAGTAATAATTTAATAAAGGTGTTTAATACAAAGTTAACACTAAAAAAACACTCTGCCCCTGGTTTTCTACTGGCAAATGCAGAGGGATGGACTAACCAGTTTTATTCTGTTGAAGATCACTTGGGTGTTACTCTAAGAATTTCGAAGACTAAATCCAGTCTAAGTGGAAGAATCAGATTAAGAAGATACAGCAGGGGAAATGCCTCTTTTCATATCATGATCAGTGATGGACTTTTTTGTTTTTCCAGTAGAATCTAAAAGATTTGAACTAGGACTTTTTTGTTTTTCCAGTAGAATCTAAAAGATTTGGACTAGCACTGTGTTGTGCCTTGAATGCCCTGGCATGATTAGCTCTCATATAAGACCACTGTTGAGAAGATATTTAAGTTGCCAAGAGTCCATATGGGCAAACACCCCCTAACAAGTGATGTGATCAATAACCTCAGAAAACAACTGGTGAAACACCAGCTAGAAAACAAATAATGCAAAGTAATTAGAAGCAATTCACCCAAGCTGCTGTCACAGTGGTAAAGCATTGTCTTTGTATGATCCCATTCTGATACACACTTCATTATACTAGGTTCATGGAGGGGACATACTTCTGATATGCTTTTTATCATAATGATATGATTAATTCATTCTCACGGATAGAGATTTTCTACATATGTGAGTTTAACAGTGCTGTAACATAAATCAGTAAACAGTAAGAATGCACATACCACCATTTTCTGTCAGTCCACTTGGAGAACTGTAAAAGATAAATAAGATAGATTCTACACAGAGTGTCCCCTGTCATGAGCAGACCCCTCTAGCTTAGTGGTGATTTCATATTGTCACCAAATCAAAGTCCACTTCCTCCTGGCATGAACAAAACAAAGAGTGGCCTCTCTCTTCTTTTATGACTTTTAGAAACTGAAGCTAACCTCAGGTCTTTTGGATAAGTAATTTAAATACTTTCTAATTTCTTTAATAATCTAACAGGTCTCTCACTCTCTTTTCTAAACACTACACCACTTGCCTGCTTATATAATGCTCCTCTCAGATACCACCCTCACTGACATTTCAACCAGCCACTGTACACATCATTTACAAACAGACTTACAAAACAAAAAAAAAAAAAAGATTTAGCTTGCTAGTCTAGTGTCAATTAGATACTATTAAAAATAGGCCACAAAAGCTAGCCATGTCTTTTGGGCAAGTTTCAGTTCACTGACTTTAGCCTTCATTGCAACTTGCCCTAATGCAAGACACTGAAACTAAACATTAATTTGACAAATGTGACACATCCTTTGTCTTGTCCACATTTAATGCAGATGATGGACTCTATTTGTTTAACACAGCAAAAGCATCTCAGCATCAAAAGTAAAGTATATACATGCCAGGGTTCAATAGAACCGATTTAATAATGAATACTTAAAACAAAATGTAGCTCTGACATATACCAGTTTTGGCCAAATAGAGAAAACATTGGGCTGAAACCTGTGTTTGTCATACCTATTTTTTGTTTAAAGTATTCATTAGTAAATAAGTTCTATTGAACCTGGCATGTACATGCTTTATTTTTGATGCTGAGGTGTTTTCGTGGATTTATTCTATTATCTCCGTTCACCTTTTTATAATAGAGCAATATATGCGAGTGTTTGGAAGTGTTTACCTGCTTGTTAAATTCATGACTGTCCCACTGCAACTGAGACAAGTGGAAATACTAGTCAAGGATTATGTGTGCAGTGGTATGTCAAACAAATCCAAAAAAGATTTAGAGAGACAATAACAGTCACCTCTATCTTATTCTGTAACAACTGGTAATGGCTGCCACAGTTCATACGTGAGGAAGATGTCAAGCAAATCAGAGCAGCATTCAGAGACACAGTACCAGTTTATTAACCTTAATGAGAAATAGAAGAGTCCATGAGCAGTACAGAATTTCCCACATTTGGTACAAGAATAAACTGATATACTGGTGGAAGCTGTGGATGAAAAATCAGTCTATGTCTTTTGCTCAAAAATCCAGTGAAAAACCCTTACCATTGCCTTTTATTACAATAAGGAAAAAATATTTATTATGTGCAGATTTCCTTGTTACCATCAATCCTTTACATGCTACATATAAAGACACATTCTTCTTGTCTAACAGAAATTAGATAAATTGTAAACTGCTGCCTTATTGTCCACAAATTTTGTACAGTGAAAAACTATAGTTCAAAAGTAGAAGATCGTATGCTAGTGATCCAAATCAGAGCCATTTTAACAACATTTTTGTCCCTAGGGCAAAGCAGTGCAGTGGGGCCCCTATCTACACAACCACTCACAGGATTGAAGTGAAAATGTCTGATAAAATTAAACATATATTTATTGATATGTCCAACAAAATCAAGTGTTTAAACATTAAAAAACATGCTGTACAACAAAAATCAGTCAACATAAACATTTGAACAATGTAGCATGAGCCTTGAAAAACGCAAAAATTTCAACAAATTAATGATACTACCACTAGTAAACCATACAGACGCAGATGGCACAGTATGAACTTATTAAGAAATATTTATTAATAATCAAGTGTTCAATATAAACATTTGCAAGATTTCTTTGCATATAATTTCTGTATAATTCAGTTGAAGTCAATGGTCTTGAGGATTTAATTTCCCATACATATAAGTGAAACACAATTCAAACACTGCTGCCCCATTGAGCTGTGAAGCTGATTTTTGTATAAGTTTCAGTCTTGAAAATGAATGTTTTCCTGCTCAGTTGGTAACCATCAAGAACATAAATAGTCTGAGTATAATTTCAGCATTAGGAAACATGGATTTCAAGTTGTCCTAAATTATTTTCCTATTTTCAATTTACTGAAGAAGGAAAAGAGATTCCCAATCAATGAATAAGCTTCTGCATGTTTTGTCAGCTGAAAGGTAAGACAGCCCAGAACAAAAAGGAATGTTTCTACCTTGAACTTTTTACTTTTAGTGAGAAGTATCTCTTCTTCAGATCCATCATATAGCAATAACCCACGCCTGGGTGTGGGTAATGCGGGATTTACCCACGGTTGGCAAAGACAACCATGGGTAAATCCCGCATTACCCACACCCAGAAGTGGGTTATTGCTATTATACTGTGACATTATTTAAGAAAAGAAATAATTACTTTTCTTAAATAATGGCATTGTATAATGCCTCTTTGCTGCCCTTCCGCAGCTGTCTGGTATCCGCGGCAGTTCTGATGTACTGCATGCCTATGCAGTACATCAGAGTTGTGGTTAACGGAGAAAGCAAGATCTCCGTTGCTTTTTCGCTATGTTAAATGGGTTTAACATAGCGAGACAGCTTCAAAATAAGCAACGGAGATGTCCGTTGCTTATTTTAAAGCTGTCTCGCTATGTTAAACCCATTTAACATAGCGAAACAGTAAAAAGCAATGGAGATCTTGCTTTCTCCGTTGCTTTTTTTTTAAAAACCTGTCTCGCTATGTTAAATGGGTTTAACATAGCGAGACAGCTTTAAAATAAACAACAGAGATCTCCGTTGCTTTTTCTAAAGCTGTCTCGCTATGTTAAGCTCCTTTAACATAGCGACACAGTGTGTAAAAAGCAATGGAGATCTCCATTGCTTTTTTTAAACCTGTATCGCTATGTTAAACTCTTTTAACATAGCGAGACAGTGTTTTAAAAGAGACTTATACTAATGGAAAAAGTCCGGGCGATTGGACCTTTTTTCATTAGTATAAGTCGATTTACAACATGCACGCTGGCCAATCAGCGTGCACATTTTGGAATATTAATGGGGGGGTCATGGTATAATATCTAATAAGACACACACTTCCCTTTAGCTCCCATTTTTTTCAAATAGCTAAAATCTGAATCTGGACACCTGCTTCTGGCGTTTAATTCGTATTCACTAAATTTGTCTCTAATTTCCTGAAGATAGGTTTTTCAGAGACTTAAAAACATTCAAGGCAAAAAGTATGTTCACATCTTCTGATTGCAGGACATTAGTTGTTTTGTTCACTCTTTCAAGAATGTTATTCCAAAAAATTGTCAGAAAGATAGTTTCCAGGTTCTCCATTTTCTCTTTCAATCCTTTTGCCTCTAGCCTTGTGTTCACTTCTTGTTCAGTGTCAGCTGATAGAGAATCCAGTACATGTTTAATTTTCTCAACCCCCTCCCCCATGCAGAGCAAGAACAGCATCATAATGTGGCAACCATCTTGTGTCAGACAGACACTTAACCACAATACATTTTCCTAAAGATGATGCCAGAACATTCCATCAATGTGCAGAAGCAGAGGGAAAGGAACACAGATGCTGAACAAAGTCAAAGAATTTTACAGTCTGTAGACAACACTGCCGCTTTTACTTCACCAAGTTCAGGCTGTGAGCAACAAAGGGGACATAGGTGGTGAACTCATTCAGTTGATAAATCCATGCTTGCAATCCAGTAGAGCATCCAGACAGATTTCAGACATTACTAAAATACCAAAAAAGTACCAAAACTAACACAGCTGAAGGTAAAACAAAAAAACTTTAATGCACACAAAAGAGAGTAAGCGCTTTCACGGTGTGCTCTCACCCATAGCCAGCCTTAGGCATAGGCCAACTAGGCGGCCGCCTATGGCACTGTTCTAGCAGGGGCACTTTTCCAGTATTTATTTGATGTAGGTAGATCAGGATGGGGGCACTGAGTAGTGTGGTGGGGGGCGCCATGGAGCTGTTTTTGCCTAGGGCACCAGTTGACCTAAGGCCGGTCCTGCTCTCATCGCTTCATCAGACTGTTCTCAATTAGTAACAAAAGCAATTAAATAGCATAACTTAATCAGTCAATTAAGACACTCATCAAAGCAACAATTATCTAAAAGAAAAAAGTAAAAAGTGACAACTGGAGAACAGGCAAATAAAACATATAAAAAGCCTAAAAAATATATATAAAAAACTGTCCTATACTTAGTGTTTGAGAGGTCTAGCTTTTAAAAAAAGCTTTAAGAGAGACAACTTCATTAAGACCTGGTGTCTTATCAGCATTAAGAGACATAATCCATTTTTGCTCTGCCATAGCTACAGAACAAAGGACAGGATTGGTTAGGTTACCCCTCGCATACTCTTCTAATATTAGTAGTATATGTGACATTGTTAAAAGGAACTGGGGCATTTTGGATGCTGTAGTTGAATTAAGAAATGCCATAGACACTGTTCCACACTTTTCTTTTAAAAATATCAAATCTTTGAAAAGGCATTTGTGCTATAATACTTCTACTTTTAACAATGTTTTACAGTCAGAGAGGCATGGCACTTTTAAATGCAGGAATTGCACAGCCTGCAAGTTTATACAATCTAATCCTACTTACATACACCCTAACATGCACTTTTAAATAGATCCAAACTTTTATGCTGATTGCAGGACTAAGAACATTGTCTATTTCAGTTACTGTACTGTCATGCTTTTTATGTAGGCATGAGTAATAGACAACTCAAAGACAGGGTGTTGGAACATCAGAGAGACATTAGAAACAGGAAAGACTCTAATCCTCTTGCTAAGCATATTATGTGCCAAGGACAGGAACATAATTTTACATTTCTTGTGCTAGAGATTATTCTTGTGAGTCTAAGAGGGGGAGACCTTAGAAATCGCACAGAATCTGCAGAGCAAAAATGGATTCTGTCTCTTAATGCTGATAAGACACCAGGTCTTAATGAAGTTAAAAGCTAGACCTCTCAAACACTAAGTATAGGACTGTTTTTTTATATATTTTTTATGCTTTTTATATGTTATATTTGCCTGTTTTCCAGTTGTCACTTTTTACTTTTTTCTTTTAGATAATTGTTGCTTTGATTAGTATCATAATTGACTGGTTAACTTATGCTGTTTAAGTGCTTTTGTTACTAGTTGAGAACAGTCTGATGAAACGGTGAGAGCACACCGTGAAAGCGCTTACTCTCTTTTGTGTGCATTAAAGTTTATTGTTTTGCCTTCAGCTGTGTTAGTTTCGGCACTTTTTTTGGTATTTTAGTAGTTTCTTGCTATTGTACCATTCTATTTTTATTCTCAGCATATTTTTTTGCATATTTGAGACATTATCATACAATAAACCACTGCAGTTTGATAGTGGAATTTTGTTTTCATTAAGGAAATCCACAACAGTGTCTGTTAGATTCTTTGCTCCATGAGAAAAGATGGGGATGAACTTAATGAAATGTTCTACAGGCCTACATCCTTGAATGTACTGGACAGTAAATGTCAGTTAATCCGTGTGTGAGATGTCTGGAGTGGAATCCACACTTTAATAATACTTTGACTCATTTCTTCAAGAACAGCAAAAAAAAAAAAAAAAAAAAAAAAAAAAAAACATGATGCCCCATTAGTTCAATAAATTCCTCACAAATGTTCACTGATAAATATGATGGGTTTTCTTTTCCATGATAGTTTGAAATGTTCTTCCAAAAAAGGGTTAAATTTACTCAACAACTCTAGAATACCTAGTTTCCATTTTTTTGCTGACTCACTATAATAATTTGATTTTCTCCATGAAATGGCAAACCTCTAGAGGCAAGAAAACAAATTTCAGAAATCACATGTGCCAACACTTTATGCCAATACTCCTGCTCTGAGTGATGATGTTCAAGTAACAAAGAATATACACTTCCAGTTTCTTAATTTCAGATCAAATATGTCATCATGCACTTAAGATGTTCTCCATTTTCATGTTCTGCAATAACATTCCTGTGTTTCCAGTCATTGAATCCTGATGTAGCAAAGGGACACTCTGTCTTGGACAACAGACGACATACAAACCCCCGGATTCATGAAGCTTGTGCCAGGCGCAGGCGTAGCATATGCGGGATAATGCCAAATATGTCCGCCGAGCGATTCAGGTATGAACCAGTTCCACGTGCACTACTGGCATATGCCAGATCTGTGCAGCCCTCAGCATAGGTATGCTAATCACCCCATGCGCAGTGTCGCACCATGCAAATGAAGGCATACAGCAATTCATGAAGTGGTGCAGGCGTAGCGTAAGCCCATGGAAATGTAAACCAAAAAACATAGTTTACATTTTCCCAAACAGAACATCGGAGCTATGGAAGCGGACCAGACTCATGTATTACAAAGTTAACATATGCCAATTGCTAAATACACAGCCAATGGTGCAAGAAAAGTTGGACAACACCTAAAAAACAACATTTAATGTCATGTCCACAGTAACGCACAGTACAACTGCAGGGCATGTGTGCACAAACAGGAATACAAAGAAAATATATACAAATGTCATAAAATCGCAATGTAAGACAAATCAGGATTTCACCATAATACACAATGGTAGGCATGGTACACCACAAGCAAGGCGCAAGGGTAGCCAAGGGCCCACAACAGTGTTCGGCATGGTAGCTATGAATTAGTAGTCAATGCCATGCAAATGAGGCAGGTAATACTGAATCGCAAATGTCCCGCCAGATGAAGGATGTACCAGACGGCGCAGCACTATAACACAGAAGAGTGTCTCAGAGGTGATACATGACATCAGCAGAGGGGTGTATCACCGTAGCTGTAAGCACATTGGAGCAATGCAAATCTGGCCTGGCCATTGCTAAGCAAAGCTGCAGGACAGGGGTAGGGAGGAGGGTCTAGGATCATTCAGCTGAGAGCACAAATGGTGCCCGAAAGCGCATATGCACTGAGATGAAAACGTGCCCGAAATCCGGTATGTGGATGCACGCGCCGTGAACAATAGCACAAACAGGAAGGTCAGGTGAAGAAAAGAAGGAAATGCAGAAGTAGGGTAATTGGCGTACTACTGAGCAATTAACACCAATCAACTCACGGCGGCAACTCAATGGCAGTAGACAAGCCTGCATGCAGAAACCTGCAAAACAGGATAGGGGAGGCATAGGATTGCAAAGAAAGGAGGGGAGGAATTGGAATGCAAAGATAGGAGAACTGTCATAGCAGAGCAAAGCAAACCCACAGTAGACCAGCAATAGAACACATTATGCAAGATAAGCCAGGTCTAGGAAAGTACAAATGAAAGCAAGCTGCTGGATGCATGCCAGGAAATGGTAGGTGTAACGTGCACAAATGTAAAGGGAAGGGCAGGAGGTAATTTACAGCAGCCAAATGTAATGCAACACCAAAGGCAGCACAATAGTGGTTCTGGTAATAAAACCCAGAAGATACCCTGTAGCACGATCATACATACACACCCTATGACATCATCAGTGTTCACAGCAAAATAGTATAAAGTGTGAAAGCACCCAACACACACCTGTGTATTCCTAAACATTGCACCATAGGTGTAAACAGACAGGGAACTTTTAAAATGTACATGTTGGGAGCTGCCATAGCTGCGATTCATCAGCATGTGTTACAGACTGACGGTGTTGTGGAGGATGATGCCGACAACCACCGTAGGCCTCGGAGGAGGAGAAGAGTGTTCAGACCAAGGGTAACCTACCAGGGGCTACATGATCTGGAGATAGTAGAGTGTTACAGGGTGGACAGGGACATCTTACAGCAAATAGTAGAGCTGTGCTGGCCTCGCCTGAGAACCAGAAACAACAGAGGGGAACCCATCCCAGTGGACACGAAGGTATGTGTAAGCTCGCGAATACTTGCCACAGGTACCTTTCAAAGGCCAACTGGAGATATAATGGGGATCTCACAGGCATCGGTATCCAGGGTACTACACCAGTTCCTGGATGCCATGTTACCACATGCCAATGAGCAGATATACTTCCCTCAATCTCAGGAGGAGTTGGCCAGCAATATGCGTCACTTCCACCGTGTGGCAAACTACCCGGAGGTACTGGTTGCGATAGACTGCACGCACATACATATCAAGTCACCACCCGGTGAACATGGTAGGTGCTACATAAACCATAAGGGATTCCACTCCATCAACTGCCAGGTCATGTGCAATGCCCAGGGCATTATCATGGATGTGTGTGCTGGCAGCCCTGGAAGCTACCACGACTCCCATATCTGGCATGCCTCACAGCTGTATCAGGTATTTGTCAGGGGGGGGGTCATCCCACAAGGCCACCTTGTCGGGGATGCTGGCTATGCACTGGAGCCGTGGATGATGACCCACATCAGAAATGCACACACACCAATGCAAGAACACTATAATTAGGCACATGCACAAACCAGAATCATCATAGAGCGTGTGTTTGGAATGCTGAAATCACGGTTCTGGTGCTTGGACACATCTGGTGAAGCCTTGCAGTACTCTCCAGGCATGTGTGCCCACATCTTCATAGTATGTGCCATGCTACATAATATGATCCTGCAGAAACAGCTGCAGCAGGGTCAAAATGGGGGAGGGCCTCACAGCCCACCACAATTGCTAAGGCCAACACAGGCACAGAGGGATCGAAATCATGGACACTCTGTGCCAGACATGCCCAATATGCCTATGTCTTGGCAAAGAGGGAACATATAGCACATACCCTGACAGTGTAGGCCCCCATGGACTGACACCCCTCTCCACTTGCACACACAGTAAAATGGATGACACACAAACACGACCACCTGTAAATTGTGATGTATAGGTGGCCCACTGTGGAATCCTACATAGGCAGTCCTCAAACATTGTACATGCAACAGCCATTGGAACACGGAATGTCAACACCTGAACAGTATATGCACCTATCAGCATCTGTCGGTGCTGTGTGTATAGGTTCTCAGGTACATTGGTAGGTACATGCCCGATTGTTAGAGGCAAAACACCAAACGGGGCAAACAGTGTCTTCCATTGCCACAACATCGAGTAAGCAACTGTCGCTTACTGGAGCAGAGGCAATCGTGGGAGCACATGTGTGTAAACACTGTCCTGCACACACTCAGCACGGATTCCCCGCTGCGTTAATGAGGGGCTCCACATAATGTAATCATGGATGTTGTGTCAAGGCAGGGGATGTACCCATGACAGGTATTCGTCACCCCGGCATGCTGCACCAACAATTGTATGAAGGTGTAGCACATTATCGGGTGTAGCTCATTGTGATATACATACCCAATGCCGGAGTACACCCAGTAAACATCACATGGACATACCATTAACTGGACTCATCAATATGTAAACTAACGGAGCTATCCATGTGAGTGCAGTGTGGAGTAACTGCTGTAGTCTGCTCCACATACAAAATGGCATAATACGTGTACAACCCCCAGATGTCCAAGTGGTATATGCAGTGACTGTCATGCATGTTCCCGGTCCCACATCCTGCAAGGGATGTAACGTAATCCTGACGGCACAGGTAATGCATTCCGGATGCAGATCATCAGAATATGTGTAGCACACATTTGCGGGAATATGCGTTGCCCACTGCTGGTAAGCGATGTTTAAATATGACTATACGGATATGCGCGAAACAGGGCTAAGCTTCACTGACCACTGCGCAGATCACGGTCAGTGATGTACAGAACAGGTGAAACCAGCATTAGTCACCTCTGAACAAATAGCGCCTGCTCTGAAGGGTAAAACGACCACTGCCAGGAGTTGAACAGGCAATCATGTATACAATCACCCAACACTATTGCTAGCCAAGATGTACGTATGGTAGGGTTGCCACATTTCAAATGACCAATGTGGGACATACGCCAGATGTCTGCAGGCCGACACATACACCCGGCCAGTACGAAAACCAGAACGTCAGTGTTTTGGCTAGATAAAAGCTTATTCTAGTAATGGTCATAGGTACGTGTTCCGTGTCCTGTAACATGTAGGTGGTTCAGATACAGAATAAGTGTTGTATGCAACTATTACATAAACTATAGGAAATATGTTTGTCCCAAAGTCGCAGGACATTTACCATGTTCACAAATATTTTGCAGGACACAACTGCACAAAGAGGGACTGTCCCTCGCAAAGTGGGACAGGTGGTAATCCTAACCTATGGCAGGTGTGTAATGTGACAGGTACAGACACAAACGTGTGGAGTCCAGGAAACACAGTATGCACTGAAAAACACACACTGAAAGGTAAAGCATGCCTGTCACCACCCCTGTCAGATATATATATATATATATATATATATATATATATATATATATATATATATATATATATATATATATATATATATATATATATATATATATATATATATATCTACACATATATAATACAGATAGAAAGGGTGATAGTGTGATATATGTCGATATATAAGGAGTCACTGACATCTGCAAATATATAGATATGTCAACACATTAAAAATAACTTGGAGGTACAAATAAATAGGATACCGCCAACTATGGAACGTGTCACACACCGACACGCATAACCACGAGGCAGAAAGACAGAAAGAACACAGTACTGGAACAGTAGAACCGCGAGCAATATTATGACGATAGTAAGGACATGTAGTCACCACTGCCGGCGGTGCGATCCACGTAGGTACCATGTACAACTGTGTTTGTGAGTGATGTAGCCTGTGTATGTGTGTGTTGAGGGTGCCATGTGCATTTCCGTGTGACTGTAATGTGTGTGTGTGTGTGTCCACATCGTGTGTCTGTAGGTGCCAACTTGGAGGTAGATGATTACGGTAGGTGCGGGTATAGCTAGACGTAGGCATGCGGTAAACACCTGTCCCACATTGGGAGGGACAGCCCCTCCCTGGGCAGGTGTGTCCTGACATGAAACATTACAAAGGGCAACTGTCCGAGAGTTTAGGACATTAGTATGTCCCAAATATTATGCAATAGTTGCAGGAAATAGTCATGCCTGTATGTAAGAAATGGAAATGTTACATGCAAAATGATAAGTAGGCAAAGTCCAAGAACAATAGGTATGTAATGAGGATAAAAGTATGTGCTATCCTGTGTACTGACCGTGGCTATATGTCAGCCTGCAAACACCACTGTGTGACCCGCAAGTGTCCAACTATGGCCATATGAAAAGGTGACAAGCCATGCCACAGAGGGTTTGACACCAACACCACTGCAATGACTGCAAATATCTGGGACAGACATACACGGGATAGCTGTCATTTAGAAATATCCCTGCACATATCGCTGTACATCCGGAGGTATGGAAGTATCAACCTCACCTGCATACCATATAGAAACCAATTAACAATGGCCCAATGTAAAATCCCATAACAGAAGTCTACTAAGTGATAGCTCTTTAATTAGGGAAGGAGCCCACACACATATATATGGACTATGTAGAAATGCAAGCCCTACAAAACCGTATATGCTAAGTAGACCCGCCTACATCCCCCACACTGGAAACAATAGCAATACAGACCGTAATCACAGCACAAACATCCAGTTAGTCAATTAAATCTGCTGAACCGTTAACATACCTTGTGAGAGACACATTTAAAGGTGCCATGCAAAATTGTATCCGTTGTATAATGGAACAAACGGTGATGTTACAGATGTTGTTTGCAATAGTCCATTATCAGATGGGTGCGATGACAGGTACAGTCACATCTAGAACCACATACTCAAGCAGTCACATGCAATCCACGGAGGACATGATTCCAAACTACACTTGGCTCTACACATAGCATTTGCAATTACACACAACAAAACACAATACAGGCCATTTCCCCGAAGGTAGGGCAAATGGCCAATGCCCAAGTGGAGAATTCAATTATACCCCACTGTTGCCGCATAATTGGCAAATGGAGTAGCTGCACAGCTGATGTGCACATAGTTAGTCACACAGGAACACCAATTGGCGGCAGTAAACCACATGTTGCAGGTATCGACGTATATAAGGATGACTTGCCAGATATGCAAACTGTATGCTCATACTGTAAAACAGTTTAAAGAGTGATACAGAAGAGCGAGATAGAGATGAAATACCGGAACGATATCAAGGTATGTAGAACACTCGGTATGTAACTGTATCTATAGCATGTTCTGTATTAACTATGTCAGTGTATGTATAGCCTGGTTTGCATTAATTAAAAGTGTCCGCAATGCATAAAGTGGGAAATGGTATTCATGTAGTGATGTCTTGCTGATCATACTAATGCTTGTAGAAGTTGTGCGTCCAGCAGTGAGCCGCAAGGTAAACAGCACAGACACCACAAGGGATGCAACATGAGGGCTTTAAACAGAACAATGCCATACGACCCGCCATCAGTGGCAGGGTATGTCCAACAAGTACGTGCCATAGCAGGGGATAGTATATGTTGATATACTGTAACAGTACGCATGTGTATGGGCATATAATGACAATGACATGTCTAAGGTGGTCCCGCTGTGCAAATATGCTTTGCATTATGGGATACCATGTAAAATATGTGCAATATATAGTATAGTAGATTGATATGTCAGATATGCTACACAGGAGAACAGACATATTATGCATACCAAAGGTATTGTATAGTGATGTGAGTAGCATTATTTAATTAATTTATTTGTAAATGTAAAACAGAAAACTTCTGACTCTCCACGTTGCATAAACAGTTTATTCGTAGAAAAAAGGACAAACGGTGAGCGCTTTCGCGTATGCTATGATACGCTTCTTCAGACAGTATAATGTTAAAAATAAGCAGCATATTTATAGGAAGGCTTAGCCAAACGACACATATTTAATTGACTAATTTATCAATTAACTAATGATTTAATTAAAACCATTCTTTCTCAAGAAAGGGCTTTTAAAGCCTTAGAGCTGTGTGCAAAACAAGCCTAAAATACTAAATACTGAATACTTTTGATTCAGTTAACCATACATATATTTAAACACTTTTTAAAACCACTCTAAAATATATGTATATTTATATTGATTCTATATATAGCAGCATATTGTAGCTCATAAATAATATAATATTCACTCATCACTTTTCATATATCCTTTCAAAAAATAACAATTAATATATAATAGATGGATACTGTTATTAAAAGATAGTGATAAATATATATATATATATAGAATCAAATTAATAAATAAATAAATAACTATCATAAAATATGCAGAATGATATAAAAGTGCAGTAAACTAAAACAAGCCAATATATTTATAATATGTAATATAATGTCAGGAAAAATCTAAAATAGCCTTTTTATTCAAAAAATAGGATACTAAAACATATACATCATATCATAATATCATGAATTGTCATTATTTATTCATTTATATAAAATAAATCAGAACTTCTTTCTGAATAACTAAATAAATAAAAAATAGATTAATATATATAATATAAATTTGCTTAAAAAAACACATTTTCAGTAAAATATTAACATGCTCAATAATAGGAAGTATCAAAAACCATAAAATATAGCAAAAATGTTACTTATGATATAATACAAGGAATAAAAACACTTATATATAATATTAACATTTATGTATGTATAATAAAACCCATAGAAAAAGTGAAATATATATGAATAAAGCATGTATATAAACAACTATACATTAGATTCTGAAATCATCTTCGATTATTGAGAAAAGATCTTATTGTGATGTAATTATTCAAACCTGGAGGATAATGGCCTCTAAGCCTAAGGATCCATTTTAATTCATTTAATTCAATCAAATTTATATAGTCACCACCTCTATCATTAACTTCCACCGTTTGCAATACTCTAAATACAAAGCTATGCGATGGATTAGATATTATATGTTTAGCTAGAGCGTTCAATTCGTTTTTCTTCTTAATATCGTACTGGTGATTATATATTCTGCTTTTAAGTTTCCTTTTGGTGAGGCCTATATAAAATGCAGCACAGCCCTCACAAGTGGCCAAATAAATTAGTCCTGAAGTGTCACATGTAGCTTTAAATCTTGGTTTGAATACATAATCAAGTTCAGGATGGATAAAATCTTGTATCTTAGTAATGAACCTACAATAATTACAATGTTCACAAGGGTAGGTTCCAAAAGAATCATTTGAAATCTGCAAAACATGCTTTATCTTAGATTGTCTATCACATAATAAAGATTTCAAATTCCTATTGCTCCTATAGGTTATATGAGGAGATGCACCTACTATTTTTGCTGTAGATTCATCTGTTAGCAGGACTTTCCAGTTGTTAAATAATATTTTCCTAATGTTCAAAAAATCATTAGTGTAAGTCGTGATAAAGGATACTCTCTCCCTATAATTATACATATTACTTTTAAAACCAGGAAGATAGTAGTTATTACCTGTATTATCCAATATTGAATTCTCTTGTGGTAAAATATTATTTCTGACTTCCATTATTAAGTCATAATCATAACCTCTTTCTAAAAACATATCTACCATGTTATCAGCTTCTCTTCTTAAATCATCCGTGTCGGTACATATTTTACATAATCTGATAAATTGACTTCTCAATATTCCTTTAAAGGTATGACGCGGATGCATGCTGTCGTATTTCAGAATTGTATTTCTCCAACATTTTTTCTTAAACAATGTAGATACTAATTTGCCTTTCCTGATGTTCAAACTAATATCCAGGAAATTTACCGATAAGTAAGAAGTTTCAACTGAAAATCTAAGAAACGAAGTAGTAGTTTCTAAGTAGGTTTTAAAAGCAAGAAACTCCTCCACTGAGCCATCCCATACGATTAGAATGTCATCCACAAAGCGCCTATAGATTAAGACTTTGTGAAATAAAATGTGTTGAAAAACATGATTCAATTCCCAGTGATATACAACTAAATTAGCATAAGTGTTTGCACAGGGGGTCCCCATAGCCACACCACAAGTTTGTAGGTATAGGTCACCCCCAAATGCAAACACATTATTACTAAGCACCAATTCCAGTAGCTGACAGACTAAAATTGTTGTATTCCCAGTCATAGTATGAGTGTGCTGTAGCAATTTTATTTTTATTTTAATTAATTTATAAACAGTTACGATGAAATAAATAATGTAATCCACTCTGTTCATTTGCAAAGGACGCAAACATTTCTCCCATACTAGAATAGCAGAAGAGATGTGACAGACAAACAAGAACATGATTGGCGTGTACAATAACAGGATACATATGGCCTGTAGTCACGGGACATTGTAATAACATGATAGCTAATCTAAATGGAAGGGCTACTCCAGTAACCATGCACAAAGGACATGTAATAGCTCCACAAGTTCATAGTGGGGTACCATGCAGTCTGGCAAGTCTATGTGTAACAACAACTACAGTGTTCACACCAGTGGCACCTCTCTAGGGTAGTGTCCTGTGAACAGAAGAGCCATGTGTAACCTGCACCTCTGCACAGTACAGCCACTGCAGTGATCCCTGGCGTAAATGTGTCCACCATCCACCAAGTGAGGTATCACATGAACAGTGCTACTGAATGTCCCTGCGTGATGTACATAGGAATCTTGTTCCAAAGCATGGTGAGTGTCCGGTCTGGGAATGCAACCACCAAGCACATCCTACCCATTGTTGCGTGTGTGCACATATCTATGAGCATGATGCTCACAGTGGCTGTTGTTTATGTCGCGTATGCGGAGTATATCCATTAACATAGTTGCAGACATGGGCCCTGTCTTTGCAGCAGAGGTCATCCCTGAGTATGTAGTCCACAAATGTGTACAGACGTGGTGTCTGTACTTCAGCCGCATACTTTAACTGTCATAGCTTAATAAATGTCATGGCGTGTTAATGTTGTGTTATGTAAAGCTGTAGCTATTGTGTAAGGTACACCCTAAGCGGGGTGTTGTACCCTTGAATGTGTGTATAAGTCCAGTGTTCAGAGGTACAATGGGTGCCTATGTACCAGCTACACACCCAGTACAGACAAGTGTGGACACGTAGAAGGATATCCATGCCACAGTGGCAATGTGGTAATCACAGGAGTGTGTGGGACATACGTGTGTAGTACAAACACATAAAATGCGACATGTATGTAGGGGACTAACACCTATGTGATAACCAGTGGGTTGATGGTATACTGCAAAGGTGATGTTCATACCTAATGTCATGCAGGTTGAGGCCATGAAGTTCATATCAGGTATCCGTCACAGTGACACCCATATGGATGGGGTCAGTATCAGCTGGTGGATCAACAACGGCGCTTGGTATGCAGTGGTCTGTATAGCTAGGCAGGGAAGGTCCCTCTGTGGTAGCCTGTACTGCAGTGAAGCATATACTGAACATGAGGGCCCCATGACTGAGGACTGTGGTATGCCAAGTGTAACTGAAATGCAGTATGTGGTATGGTATGCTACCCTCAGTGTGTGTGTCCCGTCCATTAGCCACTTTGCATAACATCCTGAGACATATGTTTTGATGTGCAGGTGGATGTGTATGTTGTCAATACCAGAATGGAGAACAGTGCTGAAAGGCAGCGAGAGGACAATGTAGGCTGTGTGGACCCCCGTGTCATCATCAACTACTCTGGTCACTGTATGAAAAGAGTTCACTAGGTGTAGGAGGCATGCTGTGCCCCCAACAAGACCAAACCGGCTGGCATCAAAGGACTGGAGCGCAACAAAGTCTCAGCGAATGATGTCCTTGATGATGTGCCCTATAGCCATGCAGAACAGTCCAGTCAGGTGTGTAGGGCAATAGTCCCAGTTGTGCATTGTGGTGCCACCTGTGTGGAGTGTACCTGTCGCTGTGTGCCAGTCAGGGGCTACAATGTCTGGTACAAGGCTATTACTGAATATGGTGTCCCAGTGGGGAGACATGTCATTCAGAGGTTTGTGGACATCACAGCCTGGGATTTTGTAGGGTGACAAGGGGCCAGTGTCCCAGGACATATAGAGTGCAGGTCAGTACTGTGTAGATGTGACCGCAGGGACACTGCAATGTTCCTGCAAGGAATGTGGCCCCATAGGGAGTGAGAGGGTGTAATGTTAGCATTGAAAGCCATCAGACAGCATGTTGCCAACATCACCTGTTTCTGTCATGTTCCAGAGTGACAGTTGTATGTGTGAGCAGATGTGGGTATTGCCAATGACTACTGACATACCACTATAATGCCTTGTGGTACATCCCGGAATGTGTCACAGCAATGTGCATGTAGCTAGTTATGGAGTATGTGATGAGGGATCCCGTGGCCCTACCGAGGCTGGCCAGTGAGTTACCCCACCCATGGGAATGTACACCACTGTGCAACAGCCCCCACCTGTTGTTGTAAAGTATGTCCATGGAACTGCACCCCCAGAGTGGTGTCTGTTATCTGGTGTGTACCATCATGGCTCTGAGTGGAATAACATGATCCATTTTGCTTTGTACGTGCTAATGAAGTGCACTGGGGTATGCCTTAGTGTTTGTATGTGCATTGTCCACCAGCATGTGTGTCATGACATCAACAACACTGTCATAACACATCTGTAGTAGGTGTTGTAGTACTCTTGTACTGTGTATGCCATGAAGTGTGTGGTGCCGGTATGTGGCTAACAAGGGTGAGTAGCATATGTTCGGATTCCACCAATGAGGGGATAACCCCAGGTGTGGAATAGCAGTCACATGTTGGCAGTGTCCATGTCAAGGATACTGTTGGTCTTGGAGGTGGTGTGTATGGGTCGATCCAGCCGAGCGAAGGTTATGACTCACGGACAGCATACACCTAATGTGTCGGTACATGTGTGGCTATCACAGTTAAGTGTGGGTTACTGTCAGTCTCACATCAGTAGCAGCATTATGAGCCCAACTGTCCAGTACACCATGAAATGAGGTCTGGTAACCATGGGGTATGTTGAATCCGCAGCTTGTAACACTGTATATAGCAGTTCTGGACACAGTTATTTGCACGTGGAGTACCTGTGATGCATTGTGCTAAGTAACCAGCTGGGATGTGTGTACAACATAGTGGAATATGGGGACACCTCAGCCGTGGGTGTGCCAGTCCAGGTACGTGCCTGAGAGGTATGGTCTGTCTACAACCAGTCATTGCAGGTGTGCTCTGCAGAGCCTAGAGGCAGGTCCCAGTCACTGCAGAGATATTGAAGTGGTGCAGTATCAGGTGTGCCTTTCCTGCGTGCGTCACAGAGGATGATGTCAAGCATTGTGTTACATGCCCACATGTTTCGCTAGCCAGTTCCCGTTCTGGTGGCGACTGTTATTGGACACTGTGCAAGACAGGCAGTATAAAAGCAGCAAGAGTCCAACATGTGATCCGTACTCCCAGGACTGACAGGTGCAGGTCAATTGTGCCAAAGCATCATGTTGTTTGACCAGGTCTGTCAAAGTGGACAGGTACCAGATGCCTGTGGAATGACAGCAGAAGCATGGGCAACTTTTGAAGTGACACAGTCGGTAGTTGTACAGTGGTAACAGGTCCGGATGATTAATATCTGTCCCTTTCTGGCAAATAGCTGAGGATTGGAGTCATTAAATGATGACAAACATTTGTGTTTACGACTGCACATTCCTTGTAAAGACCATGTGCATGCAAACCTATTATTCTAGCAACTTTCTAAGTTTGTAAGGGCAATATTTAACATCTGTCCCTATTTGTCCCCCATCATATTAGGCTTTGTCCAGATTTATTGTTCTAAGAGGTTGAGAGGTATGGTATGCACACATGTGCTTACTATATGCTATTGTACAGGCAAATGTGTTAACTTGCACAGTGCACCCTGTGTCTGTCATGCAGTCATGGATGATGTTCATACTGCTGTGTCACCCCTATACAGGTACCTCTGGCATGCAGCACAGACAAGAGTCCGTTGCAGGTGAGACTGTCATCGGTATCAGGCATGTCAAAGCATAGATCTATTCGCCATGTGGCCAGTTAATACTTGTACACATGATGTTCATTTCAGACATGATATACAGGTCGCATCACCCATCATCCACACAGGCCACCCATGTGCAATACATACAAATGAAATGACACACAGGCATGAAACCACAGTATTTGTCATTGCTACATGTGTGTCCAGCTGTGCATACAATGGTAGAGGTGTTCTACAATGGAGGCATTTATACTATACAGTGGAACAAAATGTGTGGTACACAAAACAGTACCACACAGTGAGCAGTGATATGGACAGCCCACAGGCATCACCATTGTTATATGCCCCTGCAATGGGTTCACACATTGTGATGTGCCATCCAACATGTCTCAGACACGTAGTGTTTTGGTTGTAATATTGTCACACTTTCCCATAACCCATACCCCACATACCACACATACACCTGTTTTCTGCATAGCCCTGTGGATGGTGACATATCCGACATCTATGGGTGTATGTCATATGGGACAACACAGACATGTGTGATAGACGGCCATCACACACATATGACCAACACATGTGCACACATGGCCATGGGGGATGGCCAGAGACATGTAGCCACACAGTAGATGTGATGTGGATACACCTTGTCTCACTTTGTCCACACATGGTCCAATTACAGCCCTACTAGATGGATTGTACAGGTGATGTGGTATGCTGCACATCTTAATTGCCTGTGCACAGCTAGTGGAGGTGTCACTGACTTCTACCTCATAAGATGTGTTGAACATGACGCCTGTGTCATAACATGACAGTAGTCGCCTTTACAGCTTTCACTGACAGTGACACCAGCCCACAGATACTGTACATTTTCCTTGCTGCCGTAGGACATCACTGTTAGCTGTGCACCTTGTGTTTGTGGTACATCAATGTCATGTGTGAAATGGTGACGTGACAGGTCCGCTATGTGTGGACATGGTTGCCAGGCAGCTAACACTCTGTAGTTATCGTGTAGGGGTGTCATCTGTATGTCCTCCAGTGACCTGTCACATGACACAGCATGGTTTGGTGTGGTGTGTATACACCTCAGCATCGTGGGTCACAATCCACAGGTACGTTATGGGTATGCATGCAATTCTGGATATGCAATGTGTACATATTATGCACTGTTTAGCAATATAGATGCCTCATGATGCCATGCAATGGCACAGTGTCTGTACTTCACACTGTACAGCAATGTAGATGGCTCACAGTCCCTTACTATGCCCATGCACATTTGCTCAACATGCATTCTATCGGTAGGGCATACTGACAACACCGCAATGTGATACCCAGTACGATGCTGTACATGTGTCAGGACACAATTGTGTCAGACATGTATGCATGTTAATCCACACATCAGCAGATTACATGTCAAGGTCACGTCAGCCATGTGTACTGTTATCCTGTTCTGGTCCACATGGTGTATCACGGGGATGCATGCATACTACCATAATCGTGTGAATTGCATGAATAATGATATGACACCTGCTTGCTGTCGTGTGCATTCCAGGGGGTATGCTTACAAACACTATTGATGTCTGAGCCGCATGCTGTCAGCTGTATCACAAGCATGCTGCATGCCATCTGTCATATCACATGCATGGTGTGTCAGTGTGTGTGTGTGTCAGTGTGTGTGTGCCAGTGTGTGTCTATTGTAATTTAGAGTCTTTCTTTGCATTCACAGGTGATGCAGGTGCGTTACCCTCCTGCGGTCCATCTGATGTTAGTGTCCCCAAAGATGCTAGCAGTGATGAACATATGCATGAGGTACAGGCAGGTTTGTCAAGGGCTGAATCTGTGCCAATGGTTGCCATCCCAGCTATGTCCCCCTCTTCCCCGCACACAGTTCAGCTGCCAACACATACCACATCACCAGTGGCCATAGAGGAAGGACAGTCAGCGTCTGTTAGCGTTGAACAGGAACGTGTGGTGGCTACAGAAAGTGTGTCTCCACACCATGGTGTCAGTGTACTGACTGCAAATGTGCCACACAGGCATGTGGCCGGTGCTGCTCGTAGGAGGACCTCTGGCAGACATGCACCTGCAGGACATAGCGCAGCAGCTGGAATCACCAGACGCATGTTCCAGACTGTAATGGCAGCACAGGCACATACCGAATGGCAGAACAGAGAAGGGCAGAGGCTGCAGAGGGCTGCTATCTGTACCCTAAACAACAACATCCAGGCATTGGCAGGTGCTCAACAGCAGATTGCTGATGTTCTGGACAGGTGATTGGGTGACATGGTCAGAATCCTTGACCATGGCATGGCAATCCATGAGTGTGAGCTGTCTGTGCTGGAACATCTGGTAGTGGTGAGGCATAGGCCACATGGACATAGGCCAGCTACACCACCTAGTGCAGGTCAACATGAGTGTGCCACCTCACATGGCCGCTCCCATAGTGCTGGTAGCAGTAGCAGTACAGCTGGTGTTGTGCTGTCCACACCAGGACACAGCAAACCACGTGGACATGGCCCTGGACGTTCCCAGTAGGGACATGGTTCCAGTGGCCATGTGTCGTCAGACAGTAGCCATTCTGTACCTCCACCTGGTAGTGCCCGTGCAACCCCTGGCAGGCACAGGACACGTGGCCGTGGCCGGACACAGTGAGCTGTACAACCTGGTCTGTACAATCTGGAGCTGTCAATAATACCCTTGTGTAGGCCTCACAAATGACAGAACTGTGTGCACACATACACGCACACAGCAAACACAACTGTAGGACTCCACAATACCCACATGCATACTGAACAGACATTTCCAATCAAATCACCGGCCCTTACCCTCACACATGATGTCATCCATTGGTGCAGCCTATGCCCCTGGCAAACATTATCACCCTGTGCATATGATGAAGCCTGTGCCGCATCCCTGTCATCCACACCATCGGTGCAGGGATATGCTCAAATGGTCTGATGCACAGGGTGAACGGAATAGTGAGAGGTGTATCTTACATTACTTGTGTATGCATAGTGAGGGAAGTGTATGTTGCATTGGTTGTGTGTGAATAGTGAGAGACGTGTATATGACATCGGTTGTGTACTGTCGACATGCACCAGACATACCATGTAGTACAGGTGCAGCATGCATTGTGATATGTTCACAGTATGTGTCTCAGTTACAACAGTAACAGCATGTTGGTAATGATGCCCTGGTTCCCTCCTATGGTGTACTGGCATGTGCCTACAGGTAGCAGTGTTTGCAGTCCCCCATGTGTAACTATGGAGTACTCACAGGCATGTATGGCAATATCAGCATGCTAAACGTACCCTCAACCTGACCATTGGAAAGTCTAACATGACACAGATGTCCCCACATATACTGCACCTGAAGCATGTGGTCAGTTGAACAGGCTACAGCGGCCAGAGATGTGACATACATACCAGGAAACATTACAGGTATGTTGACATGTTGCAGGGGTTGTGCACCGGTCTGGCCAATGATGACGTTAGAGGCCACTTGATAGCATGAGGCCACACTGTGTAGCAGTAATACCCTGTCACATTACAGGAACATGCCCACATTCTCGGGGTCTACAACACTATAATGCACACCCCATAGTGTTGAGGTGAGGACCCTTGCCTATGTGGTCATCACCCTCACAGTACTTTGCACCCACACGACATGACACAGAGAAGGAACATGCACAGGTAGCCAGTACGGCTGGGACCGATGGCATCAACAGGGTAGTAGACTGCATCACCATGAGGGGTTAGTGATCCTGTTTTCACTGTATGGTAGCATGCACCCTCACACCAAGCACCAGACAGCCATACATACACACACACACACACACACACACACACACACACACACACACACACACACACACACACACACACACACACACACACTGTAGTGATCACAAATGTGTATACGGATAGCCGATGTGTGTGATGCACCACACCTGCCGACGTCATGCTTTCCACACTGCAGTATGTACAGATCTCTACAACAGTGTACAGGGGTATGTAACAATTGGGATGTAATCCCCACCATATGTGGCATATGTGGTCACACAAGTGGACACACATGGCAGTGCTGGGAATGATACACCTGCCATATGATGAGACGTTTGACAGACATGCAGCGGTATTGCCTGCATTATGTGTACCAATGCTATGTCTGGCAATTGTGCTGCTATATGCACATGGGAGGATGTAAGTGTTACAGGTGTCATGTGATGTACAGTCAGTAACACCTGACCACTGTGTAAGTGTTATGTCATCACCGTCAAGTAACAGTGACATAGCGTACTGTTTGCACATGTCATGATATAATGGCATGTGACACACCTGTGAGCCGTCCCCGGCAAACATCCATCTACACAGGTGGATCACCACTTTATGTGCACACATCCCTCCATATGTGATGGACAACCAACCGTACTGTCAGTATGTCACCATATACAGGTGTCAATGATGGGGCTGCATTGCGACTGCATGTTGTAGTTAGGCACAGATGAGTTACGGACATCCGCCACTGCACATGTATGGTTGCTGCATGCACAGTACAGATTGCAGATGTGTGTTGGTCCTACATGCATCTCCTGTAGCCATGTTTGTATGCATTGCTATTGGTGGACATGTGTGTTGACATACATAGCACATGGACTGTGGTATGATATCACGGGTGTCATGGGTGACTAGTACAGGGGAATGTGTCCTCAGTCAACATTGCTACCTCCTGTACTGTGAGCATTCAACAGACATGGACCCACCTTCCATTTGCATGCATATGATTGCTTAAGCCATTTTTCTGCACGGGGGAACAGCAAAAGCTATGCTATGTACATATGTGTTGTGTGTGTGGTCCATGCACACATCCACTGCAATCACATGTATGACATATCCAAACATGTGTGTTTGTTGGTGTACAGCAACACTCATCTGTCACAGCTGTGTAAGACCCAGGGCCCCTGGTATGTCTTGAGCTGACCTGGTCATGTATAGTGGTATCATTGCAATGCATAACACCTTTTGGAACCCTGTTGGTACATGTGTACTCTGCACAGTTGCTGTAGACCTCTGTACAGTCCACTGGTCATGTGTCACATGGTGTTGTGGTAATGTATGGCTGTGTATTGCTGCACCAATGACATGGTGATGTCTTGATGGCTACAGTGTAGACTGCAGTGTGTATGTCTGTGATCTGCACCTGTGACAGCTGTGATGGCACCTGAGTGTGTACTGGTCACTGCATGTGAGTGTCCGCCCTGTGCGTGGGGACAGTTATACCTTACTGTGCTCTTCCGTGTTTAGACTCCGTCTGCATGCAAGATGGCCCTTTGCAACTGCTAAGTGTGTGAGCATGACCAGTATGCTGTTGTGTAGATGGACACACAGGACAGTCCAAACTGAGCCCTTGTGTATTTAGACTCCGTCTGCATGCACGACAGCCCTTTGCAACTGCTAAGTGTGTGAGCATGCCCAGTACGCTGTTGTGTAGATGGACACACAGGACAGTCCAAACTGAGCCCTTGCATGTTTAGACTCTGTCTGCATGCAAGATGGCCCTTTGCAACTGCTAAGTGTGTGAGCATGCCCAGTACCCCGTTGTGTAGACCGACACACAATATAGTCCAAACGGACATGTATTACTAAGCATGTGGCCATGGCCAGTGACACCTTGTGTCAGTGATGTCCCTCTGTGCATGGGCATGGATGTTGACATCCTGTATAGCGATGGTGGTCATTCAGGCAACAGATGTCCATTTTCAATGTCACGATGGATGCCTACCGAGTACACACTGGTTGACTATCTTGAAGGGTGTACTGTCTGTGGCACGTCCCGTGTCTATGTATTGTTGTTGTAGTGCTCGATAAATCTTTAGTTGCCCCGATCGCATCACTGCCGTGTGTTTGTCTATGTCTACTGTGGGACAGTAATATGTCTGTATGCTTTCAGACTGATCACTCTCTATACAATCCCTGTCGGCATCCTTGTCTTTGCGGATGATGACACACACCTAGAAGTATGCCTCTGGGAGTGCTGTGTTCAGTAATCTCGGTAGCACGTTCTGTAAATGCGTCATGCTGTAGTGTGATAGGGTAGTTAGGTGTATGTTCGACTCCCAGCCCTGCCAAGTGTGTGTGTGTGTGTGTGTGTGTGTGTGTGTGTGTGTGTGTGTATGTATGTGCGCGCGCATGCTTCCGTCCGCCTGGGGACTCAGTCATGCTTTTAGGCACCTCACACCACAGATATTTCCTACCAGCGTCTTTACCTTTGTGGATGATGACACGAACCTAGAAGTATGCCTCTGGGACTGCTGTGTTCAGTTATCTCGGTAGCGCGTTCTATAAATGCGTCATGCTGTAGTGTGATAGGGTAGGTAGGTGTATGTTCGACTCCCAGCTCTGCCAAGTGTGTGTGTGTGTGTGTGTGTGTGTGTGTGTGTGTGTGTATGTGCGCGCGCATGCTTCCGTCCGCCTGGGGACTCAGTCATGCTTTTAGATGCCTCACACTACAGATATTACCTACCAGCGTCTTTGCCTTTGCGGATGATGATGCACCTAGAAGTATGCCTCTGGGAGTGCTGTGTTCATTTATCTCAGTAGCACGTTCTGTAAATGCGTCATGCTGTAGTGTGATAGGGTAGTTAGGTGCATGGTCGACTCCCAGCCCTGCCAAGAGTATATGTGTGTGTGTGTGTGTGTGTGTGTGTGTGTGTGTGTGTGTGTGTGTGTGTGTGTGCATGCACGCATGCTTCTGTACACCTGGGGACTCAGTCATGCTTTTAGATGCCTCACACCACAGATATTTCCTACCAGCATCTTTGCCTTTGTGGATGATGACACACACCTAGAAGTATGCCTATGGGACTGCTGTGTTCAGTTATCTTGGTAGTGCGTTCCGCAAATGCATCATGCTGTAGTGTGATAGGGTAGGTAGGTGTATGTTCGACTCCCAGCCCTGCCAAGTGTGTGTGTGTGTGTGTGTGTGTGTGTGTGTGTGTGTGTGTGTGTGTGTGTGTGTGTGTGTGCGCGCATCCTTCCATCCACCTGGGGACTCAGTCATGCTTTTAGATGCCTCACACCACATATATTTCCTACCGGCGTCTTTGCCTTTGCGGATGATGACACGCATCTAGAAGTATGCCTTTGGGACTGCTGTGTTCAGTTATCTCGGTAGCGCGTTCTGTAAATGCGTCATGCTGTAGTGTGATAGGGTAGTTAGGTGTATGTTCGACTCCCAGCCCTGCCAAGTGTGTGTGTGTGTGTGTGTGTGTGTGTGTGTGTGTGTGTGTGTGCGCGCATGCTTCCATCCGCCTGGGGACTCAGTCATGCTTTTAGACGCCTCACACCACAGATATTTCCTACTGGTGTCTTTGCCATTGTGGATGATGACACGCGCCTAGAAGTATGCCTCTGGGACTGCTGTGTTCAGTTATCTCGGTAGCAAATTCTGTAAATGTGTCATGCTGTAATGTGATAGGGTAGTTAGGTGTATGTTCGACTCCCAGCCCTGCCAAGTGTGTGTGTGTGTGTGTGTGTGTGCACATGCTTCCGTCCCCCTGGGGACTCAGTCATGCTTTTAGACGCCTCACACCACAGATATTTCCTACCGTCGTCTTTGCCTTTGCGGATGATGACACATGCCTAGAAGTATGCCTCTGTGAGTGCTGTGTTCAGTTATCTCGGTAGTGCGTTCTGTAAATGCGTCATGCTGTAGTGTGATAGGGTAGTTAGGTGTATGTTCGACTCCCAGCCCTGCCAAGTGCGTGTGTGTGTTTCCAGCTGCATGACAACAGTACATTGCTTTTACAGTATTCACTCTCCATAACATCCATGCGGCATCTTTGCCTTTGATGCTGCTGTCTGCAGGCTAGACGTATGCCTGTGTGAATGCTGTGATCTGCTAATCACAGTAGCACTTTCTGTAAATGTGTAATGCTGTTGTGTGGAACAGTGGTTACGTCTGTGTTCTGCTCCCAACCATGCCAAGTGTGTTGTGTGAGTGTGTGTGTGTGTGTGTGTGTGTGTGTGTGTGTGTGTGTGTGTGTGTGTGTGTGTGTGTGTGTGTGTGTGTATCTATCTACATATATATATATATATATATATATATATATATATATATATATATATATTTATTGTATATAGATATGTATGTTGAGATTATCACTCTTGAATGTGCTGCATTATCTGTACGTGATCACCTTGGATGTATGTACATCTGCTATGGCTCTGTGATAGTGCACATAATGCGTGCTGTAGTGATCCTGGGTTATACTTGTGTAGTGACCAGTTATTGTGTTGCTGGGTATTACAAGGGGCATTGAAAACAATGTTAGTACAGCACCTTTGAATGGTCGTGTGCACATCTCGGCAACAGTCAGCAGTGGTTATTACTTTGGAGGGTGAGTATAGCTCATATACGTATGTATTAACTGACAATACTATGCAACTCAGGTTAACATTGCTGACTCCCGTTTATCCACAGGTTGTGGTACAGATGCCAGGACTGTATGTGTATACATTGACAGTTGCAGGACTGCGTTAGTGTTGGATGCATGGAGGGGTGTCCATGGCCAGTAATGGCGATCTGTACAGCCTGGCAGGTACAGTCTGTGACTGTCCCACAACCTCCTGTATATGGCTGACACATGCTGTGCCTGTGTGTATGCAGACACACACACTTACCACAAACAGCTAGGGCTATCACATACACACACCCATTGCATCAACATTGGGCCATGCAATAACCATTGTCCCACACACACACACACACACACACACACACACACACACACACATACCTACGTGTAGATTGGATGGCTCAATGACAGCTCTGGAAATGTAACATGACACCCTGTGCATATGATGTCACCTGTGCCACCACCTGTGATATGTAACATTGATGCAAGATCAGACTAACCTGGTGCTGATGCACACGGTGGCTTTATACCACTGTATTTATGTTAGAATGTTGTTAACACAAAGTGTGATATCCTTCTAGGTGTATATCAGCAGGCATGATGCATTGCAGCTATGACCATCAATGTAGCAAGTTTGCAGCACTGTTAATTCTGATGATGTATTCTCCATCCATGTGCCATTTCACTGATGTGTGTAGTATTGGCAGCATGTGTTTCTGAGTGTGCAGTATGTGTGTGATGTGTGTAGTACACATTTATACATGCTTACAAATGCGTACACTGGCTTACACGACATTACATGGGCTTCAACATTCGTACACTAGCTTACTCGTTCTTCAACGCACGCACACGGGCTGACACGCGCACACACATGCTTACTTGGGCTTACTGGCATGCACAAGCGCGGACACACTGTAGGCAGGTTTGCAGGAAACATTGGTGGTATCCATGGCATACACCATCAGTCTCTTGACTTTCCCTAGGATAGATCATAACACGCTTCTTACACTGATGAGTACTGACAGCAAACATGTGACACTGCTCCGGTAAGATTACAGTTTTATACATACACACTCATGTTGTCACCTATCTTCTACTCTAATAGTCCCCTTATCCTACACTACACTGTAGAGGCTTGGCCCATATGGCATGACATATTGTGATTCACTATCCTCAGCCTCACTTGCATCAGATTGCCTACAAATGCTTGGTTGCATCTCTGACAGAGCGCTTCCACACGTAACAACCAGTACTCAGTAGCCATGTTGTCTCCAGCTTGTCATTCATCTGCATGGCTTACTAACATCTAACTAAACCTACATTTTGCATGTATATTATACATATTTGACTTGTTTTGAAGCGCAGCGCATTCTCGTGCCGCTGCGCTACGCTTCCTCACCAGAGATCGGGGGAGGACAACTACAGTTTTATTGATATCCAATGGACAATAATGCCACTGGCCTTATATTTGGACATTGGCATGCTTCTTCGACTGTATTCACACTGTATTTGCAGCTGTCATTGCTCCATTTAGCAATGTGCAGAACGTTACTCGCTTGACATCCGGGTACATTTCTGCACATAACTCTGCTCTTGCATGGACAGCTTACTGTTTCATGTATCGCATATTTACATCATTTGCATAGCTTTCACCTACAAATGGGGTATGTTGCAAATCCCAACATTGTCCGTGCAACGTTCATGTTACGGGTGGTCTTACACGCCCCTACAGGAGTTTGCTGAATAGCTTGGCAGACATCTTTCCTTGCTCTACTGTCACTCTATTCGTACACACCAGAGGCTTTGTGTATCATGGCCTAGGCTTTGCTGTGTGCTATGTCTATTTGTGGTGTATACATGGCTGTGGGTATGTTATGACCTGCTATGTCTGGCATTTCTACAGAGCAGCTCCCACTGTCATCATTTGTAAAGGTGACAGCCCTATAGGTACTTTATATGGACTGCTGTGTCATTTGACATGTCAGCACATACCTGCGGTCAATACTGAACTTACTACTGCAGCGCTTTTCATACCTTCTGAGTTATCTTGCAGTCGATAATACTGTTTCCTCTGAAATGTATCTGTTTCTGTTACAGGATATCATTTTCATACACCAATACACAGAATATATGATGGCATCACAGGCCAGATGCCATTACATTCCTATTGCAGGACACACCCACCCAAAGGGTTGTATTCCTCACAAAGGCCAACAGGTGCTTATCCACACTTATTATTCTATCATGTACCTTATGTGTTCGCCGATATTTGCACTTTCCGTCAGTGGCAGAACTCACGTGTGAGTGTGCGGGACTGGACACTGTATCGGGGACACTGCATGGCACCCTGAGGGACATATTTCTTTTGATTCTATTAACCTTCCACATTGACTTTCACAGGGCATACGTTGTCATTCACATTTGTTGAGGTACATGCTTTTGACTTGTACATGTTTTGTCATTTGCCCTGACGTCTTTCTTCTCACCTGTCCACCTAGTATCACTAGTTCTGTACATTTATTTAGGACGGGTTACCTTCATACCTCTCACCTGTACACATTATGGGTAAATGTCCCAAGGTTTGACCTATGATTTTGTTACTTTTTTCATAATAATGTGCTTTTCTGGTAAATTACTGGCAAGGCATTAAGGACTGTGAAGTTAGATAATAATGACTGACATTTGTATTTCATGATTAATAACCCTCATAACATTCATACTCCTGACTACACCATTATTCTATCAACATTCTGACTTTGTCTGGGGTATATTTAATATAGTCCCTATTTGTATTTCATGTACTATGCCTTTGTCCAGCTGTCTTATTCTGAAAGTTTGGAAGGTATGGTTACCATCTTGGTCGTACGCAAGTCCATCCATGATAATCGCCTACATGACACTGATATAAGTCCCTACGTTTTCCCCCAATGGTTTACACAATATCCAGTAGATGGGTTCAACCTTTTTGGAGAATATAGGCGTGTGCTATACCCATATAGGTATATTGATCACTCCCATGGGGCGGACCTAATAAATCCGTGACAACCAACACCTAGGCCCATTTATGCATACCCATGATTCCCATACCTGACACCCCTCCACAGTACTCATTAGACATATTTAATGTGAGCGATAATAAAGTATGAAGACACTTCTAAGCACTCTCCACTCTCCGGATATCAGGTCGTACGTCATACATTCTATCGACCCATGTGTTATTACCCTTGCACCTGCTACTGTTGCATGTACAGCTATATCATAGTTGCAACTGTGACTCCTTTGCATCGATGATTATTGTACACACTTAGTACAGGATCAATTTTTGGGGTCCTGCAAAGGACACCTATATCCATGTTTAAAGTGTAGAACTTGCAGGTCTGTCACACTGGTACTTTCCGGGCAATGGTTTGGAAAGCAGCAGTGTATTCACCTTTCATGCATGTCTGTCTGTCTATCCATAATAGCTATACTGTGACCTATTTATGTACATGTGTTATATCTACAAGGACATATGTTTGTTTGTTGTGTATATATCTGTTAATGTAGCGTGTGTGTATAAATATATATATGTACATATATACATATGTCCATATATGTCTGTACATTCCTCATTTCATACATTTCTTTGGTTTAAGTCTGTGGATATACGTGTATACACAGATATATATATATCCATATCATACCTTTCAACTGTACAGATTTTCACAGAATGTAGAGATGTTTGCCTCTTATCTTTGGTCCATTTTTCATAACCTTGTGGCTATCTGACAAATTAGTGGCATATCATTAAAGACTGACATTGGAAAATAATGACAAGCATTTGAGGTTACAACTTCATAACCTTCAGAGAATCCATGCTAGTGAAACACCTGTTATTCTATCCACTTTCTATGTTTGTTAGGGCAATATTTGGGAATTGTCCCTATTTGTACCAGTTGTTTTCATGGCTTTGTCCGGTTTCTTACTTTACGGGGTTAACAGGTATGAGCCATATATATATATATATATATAACGTGAGCCATATATATATAACGTGGAGAAAACAGCATTCATTTGCTATGCTGTGAGGGGATTACACACGCGCAGGCACACTTACATATCCTTATTGTGGGTTACATATGTTTAATAAATATTTGTGCTTACGTGGCCTTTCCTAATTGTGACCGTAACAGTTACATATCTGTATTCCGGTTTACGGGCATATGCGAAACACATGTTCACCTTTACATATTTAAATGTGTTTACAGCACAAACACATTCATTACACTTTAAACTTATATGTGCTGTGGTCGTAGTTCAACCGGGACTGCATTCATGTTGGCCGGATGCCGGAACCACTATTCTATCGGTGTTCTGCCTCATTGATATGCATACCCATAGTACTTAGCTACATCAATATACACCTCACCGCTTCACTTACAACACAGGCATCCATTCTCCTGCTGGGAAATATGTGGTACTACATATTACACATTCCCTATTGCCTACTGCTGTGGACCCCAGTTGTATAGTTAATCACTCCAAGGATATGCAGAACACCAAGGCTTATAGTCCTGGCACATACAGGTCTTTGATTGTCAGGGTGTTCATGTAGTGATCTGGGTTTAGGCTTTTCCGCCTGGTGAACGGAACTTCCCTGGCTGAGTTCAAATGTCAGACAAAGCACATGGACAGGGAGTTTCTCCCTATTATGAATTTTTACCTGTGTTTACACAAAAGTGTTTGGGCACCTGTCAGCAGCTTATTCTGTTGGCAATACATATTATGGGTGGGGTTGTTACAGTTCATACTCCACGGTGAGGGGTGTTCCCATTCACATTTGACTATTTCCTGTATTCAGTCATACGGGGATTATTATTTTGGACATGAAGTGACTACAGGTATGCAGTTGTACATTACACAAATGTGAAAGGTTGTTACTGTAAATATGTACGGACCTCTGTAATACGCTATTGTGTTCTGACAAAGCAGTAGCTAATCATTAAAGACTGAAGTAGGAACGTGATGACAGACAGTTGGGTTTCAGACTTCATACTCTTCAGGACATTAATGCCAATGTACAAACTGTTAGTCTACCAAATGTCTATGTTTCTAAGAGCTATCTTTACAAATTGTCCCTACTTTTGGGCCTTTGTCTCACTTTTATTCACGGCTCTGTCCAGACATCTTGCTCACACAGGTTGACAGGTATGGTCGGTCACACCTGCACACAGTAAGTGTCCCTCACACTTGATCAGGGTTATCCTGTTTACGTCAGTGTCTTCATCACCCTTATGCCGTTTGCCACTATGCAGATGTGTGCAATATATTCTCCCGCCTATTCGTGTCGGGACACGTGCTTCACGGGAAGGTGTTTTATCCTGGGTAGTAGGTTATGCATGACAACATAGGGCTGGACAGTGACATGGACCTCTACTGCACATTCTGACTTGTGTCCAGATATCTACAAGATTGGACATCGTGTCTTCATACCCATTCTACTATTTACACAGGTTAGTTATCCCATGAGGGATATCCCAAAAATTTGACAAGACCAAAACAAGACAGATTCCGAAGATTTTTCTGGCTTTACGAAAATGTGCAGGGGGTTTTACATGCAAGGGATACATGGTTTGCAATCCTGAAACTGCCTAGGGTGACACTACCTACTACATATGTGTAGGGGTCACTGTGTGTTGCTGTGTCTGCAATGAACCAGTAGGCCAAGTACGGCTGGATTTGGTGGACGTTCTGGTACGGGAGCAGGTTGTGTGATGTGGAGAGGATGCTGGGTAGGCCATTATGCATCCAGGTGTGTTGCATTTGTTATGGCCAGTTCCATCAGGACCAATCTGTGGGTATGTGATGGTGACATATCTATACATTTGTATCGCACATTTCCATATTCATATGTTTGTGGGATTGTGTTCTACACTATGGCCTGTCTGCTTGCCTTGCAGCTGTTTCTACATGTGTTTCTTTCAGCTTCACCCGCTGCTCCCTCATACACCTCCAGTTCACCTTTTCTGCATACGACACAGTATCACCTTGGAGGATTTTACCATTACCCATCCACCCCACATACGTAAATTCCTCACATCCCATAGATCACTACTTTGGTTGTTGGCCCATGACACGGCCAGAGTAACACACTGAATACCCTACATGTGTCAGGTACCTTTATGGTTGTGTGGCCTACCCTGCCATGTTTGCTTTCCACATGCTATACCTCACGCACATAGGTACACGCCCATACTTAACTTTCATTACTTGGTTGGTATACCCGGGTACTACCCGTTCGACTGTGTCACATACAAGTTCAGCTTATACCGCTGACTTCTGGATTTTGCCAGCTTGTTGTACTCATTGGTAGGATGGCACCTTTTCCTATGTCCAAGCTATTCCTTACACATATCTGACTGTTGTGGACAATGCCTCCCCACAGTCGACGGTAGGGTTTCCACCTTTTCAATTGGCCACAGTGTGACATTTGCGGTGAACACATCACATTTTACAGGCCGACACATACCCATGGTCAGTTTGTCAGATAGAACTTACAATTCTTGCCTATATATAAGCATATTCTTGTAGCATTTTGGTGGCTTATTGTGTTTCTTATGACATTTATGTAATATACGCACAGAGAAACTGTTTAATGCAACAATTACATAACGTCTAAGGAATAATTATGTCCTATAATCTCTGGATATTTGCCATTTTTACAAGTTTGTGTCAGGACATATCTGCCCACAGAGGGACTGTCGCTCGCAAACTGGGACAGGTGGTAATCCTAGTTGATGGTACGGATCATACTGTTCCTTTCGGCCTACGTGTCCTTATTGTTGTAGCTGTTTATATGCTCCTTCTGTTTTGTTTACATGCGTATTCTATTTCCTATCAGATTTGGTATGTGAAATACGGACATACCTTTTGTATGTGACTATTACATGCCTTGTGGGATATGATTCGGACATAAGGTCGCTAAATATATCTACATTTCTCCTCGTGTATTTTGTTATGGACACATCTGCCCAGCTATGTACCCTCCCTCACATTATGGGTCAGCTGGTGACCCTCTCCATTGGGCTGGATGTACCTACTGGCGGCGCACTAACATATGATGCATTTCATTTCCACATGGTATAGCTATCTACACTACGTTGGACTACGGGCACATGGTTTTCCATGTCATTTGTTCAAGGGTTAGGGACCCGTTATTCCCTACCGTGCATTTGTTTTTGCTTCTTCATTTTCTGTTTGCAGGAACTATCTTGCATGCTTTGCATATGTTTCAGTATTCACGGACACTGATAGGTGCGATTACTATTGCAGGTGGAATATAATATTCAGCAGTTTAGGTTGCTCATCGACAGCTGACATTGACACGCCTCCATGCGCAATTTCGATATGCCCCATGCACTCGCACACATTTCCTATGCACGTGGCTGTGGCGGCTGCGCGGCTTCATTAATATGCATATGGTGCTAGTACTCCATATATACGCCACACAGTTGTTGCAAGCCTTACGCCGGCCTTGCGCCGAGCTTCATGAATCCTGGGGAAAGCAGTACAAATGACCTTGAGAAGGTGAACAGAGTAGCCATTCATGTTTTACACACTTACCATTCCACAGGTGATGCTTGAGCACATTCTTTGATAAATAGCTTGTCTGAGTATTCTCTCCTTGAGCTCCTTTATATACTCTGCGTGGGCTTGAAAAGTTGCTATCATGATTCTGACATGATGGTAGCCCACTACAAATCCAGTAATTCACTGTGTTAGTATCGATAATGTTCCATAGCTGTGAATCTGTGTCTTGGATTGCAAACTGTTACAGATTTGGATATTTCCTCTTGTGAAACAACCCCAGCAATAGGAACAGGTAATGATACCATTGGTATGTCTGCTGGAACTGGATGACTGGATGCACGAGTGGATGTAGATATGGATGCTATATTTGAAAGAACAATATTAGAGTCTGATGACATTGCACCTGGGTTCAACTAGCATGTTAATTTTGGAAGCTAGTATATTTTCTCCTTCTCCTCTGCAGATCTTTTCCTCTTCTGCTCTCCACTTAAAATACTATGTTTCATTACTTCTCAAAATGTCATTCATTGATGTTTAAAAAGAATTAAAAAATTTAAAATGCAGTTTGGTGAACTTTCTGCTGTAGGAATTTTTGGTAAATGAGAAAAATAAACACCTTTGAAAACATTGTATGTACAGTAGTGATCCACTACTATGACTACCTAGACAAATACGACCACAAAAGTTGCTGCACTTGTTAAAAAATTATAATAAGTATATACACACACACATATATATATATATATATATATATATATATATATATATATATATATATATATATATGATTTTAAAGGGGAGTGGCAAAGGTATTTCAGTTCATGGCTCATGTATATACCATATGTGCCACTATCATCAGCTTGTGATATACTTTACATGTACAAAATTCATTCACCTGGTTTTCAAGTCATGCTCGACACTCATACACAATAACTGAACTTTGTGTCTTGATATTTTTTTTTATTTTAGGGATTATGAATTCTTTCTGATAAGCAGAAAAATCAGAATACATGAGTGTACCTTGGGGATTTATATGTTATCGTTAATTACAGACAATAATTATGTGTTATGCATTTTATGATAATACACAAATGAAAAGTTTCAGATATTGAAAAATTGGAAGATTGATACAACTTTTTATTGTTATTAATCTTTTTAACATTTGTATTAATTATATTATTAATATTTTTATATGTTTAAACACTAAATTATATGAATAAAACATAAATTTCTGCAATGCTTTCTAATATTTATAATTGTCATAATTTTCACAATTCTTCAAATATTTATAATTGAGTATAGTGTAGTATTTATTTATTTATTGACAGCAAGTCACGACATACATAGATTAGAATGAGGCCCCGAATGGTCGTGGGGCAACTGCCCAGTGTGCCCATGTATTAAGATGTCACTGACCCAAATATTTTTGTTTACTAAACAAATGATTTTATAAGGAGTTATTTGCACAGAAGAAAGGTATCTTGATTATTCAGTAGTTAACTCTTGTTGCTACATTATGTTTCAAAGATCTGTGTGGAATACACAGGATTATGGTCAGATCTTTCATCATAATAAACTTGTAGTGCAAGGAGCACAGTAATTATGCTTCGATGTTTGGAAAAAGACAATAAACCCTACTATAGTACAACATCCAATCTTAACAAATGGTAAGCATCCCCTGATTACTTTTTTAAGGTTGGGTCTCAGGCTAGGCAGTCAAATCTATCACTAGTGATCAGCTATGCAGAGCCTGAATAAAAAAAAACAGATTTGTTTTTGTCTGCGCTCCATACCAGTAACTTGTCCCTCACTTCCTCTTATAAAATTAGAAAGCTGCTAAAATAATAGGATGTGTGTTCACCTGCTTTTTCTGGCATATACAAAGTCTGAAAGTGAATGAATCCTCAGTGATTTGTTTGAAAACCAAATATTTTGTGAGGGAATAGACCAAATATATGAAGCAAAATTCTGTAAATTCTATGAAAATGAAGATATTTGAGAGACATGGCAATGTGAGTTTAAATATAAGGGATTGTGGTACACTGTCTTCATGACAGTGCTCACTAAGTGCTTTGAATACTGGCAAAACACCTTTTTCTGTAAGTACTAGTACATGGAGCAGATAAAACTCCATACACTACAAAAAATTATGACCAGGTTTCAGATTATAACTGTTTATTATGTGTTCTTTACATGAGTCCCAAGATTCACTTCTTGAGCATTGCTATCATTGTAACTTTCTTGGCGTCCATGTCTCAAATACATATTAACAGGTTATGATTGGTGACCCACTCATAATCCTCTATGTAGTGCATAGATCATGGTGATTACACTCTGATATCCAGAAAAAGACAGATCAATTAAGTGTGAGACCTGTTTTAACAAATGTTAAGCACCCCTGCTCAACTTGTTGAGATTAGGTCCCATGCTAGGCAGACAAATCTTCGTGAACTGACCAGCAAACAACAGTGATTTGTTTTTGCATACTGTCCATGTTGGTAATGGGTCCCTAACTTCCTCTTTATGAACATAGAAGGTTACTAGAATAACAGAATTTGTGTTAGCCTGCATTTTCTGAAGGATATGAAGTCTGACACTCAAATATTCGTCATTATTTTGTGACTTCAATCCTCCTGAAAATAGTACATTTTATAAGGAATGGGCCAAACATATGAAGCAAAAAAATCTGGACTTTCTGTGAAAATCTGGACATTTAAGAGGCACAGCAAGGTGAGTGTAAACATAAGGAACTGATACACTATCTTTCTTACAGCACTTGCTAAGTGCTTTACAGCTTTGAAAGTCGACAAAACACTTGCAATTTTTTCTGTAACTAGTAGTACATGGAGAAGATATAGCTCAATGCACTAAAATATTATAATCAGGTCAGTGATCATAACCCTTAATTATGTGACCCTGACATTGATGCCAAGTTTCACCTCAAGATCAAATACATAATAATCAGGTTATGATTGATGACCCATTCATAATCCTATATATTATGTGCTCAAAACACAGATGTGAAGAAATTCACATTGAAACTGTAATAAACACAACATATATTTCAGTTGCCTAAAGATTAATTCTACTTCTGCTGTCCATTTAACCTTCAGGGGAGCCTTGCCCTTGGTCAGTTCATTCTGACGACATGCAGTGGCAACAAAATTATGCAGAAATTTATTATAACAGCCATCCAGGCCTAAAAAAATCCTTAAACTGTTTCTTAGTGATTGATATGATCCCAGTTTTTTCAACAGGTAGTTTTACTAACCCTCAGCCTATTACATAGCTGGAAAAGTGGGTCTCTGCCATGCCTGAATTGCACTTACTTTGGATAGCAGTCAACCTAGCCTCAAGCAGGGAACCGAAAATGGCTTGGAGTTTAGGAAGATGGCTTTCATAGTCTTCAAAAATATTAGCATAACATCTTGGTAGGTTGCTGCATATCAGGTATGGAGTCTAAGAATTTTGTTTATCCATCCCTGTAATGTTGCATCTGCCACAGGTGTAACTAAGGTGGGCAAATTGGGTTTCTACCCCAGGTGCAAAGTTTTGTGGGCATGATCAGCAGATCCCAATTGGTTTTCACTGCTTCAGTGCATTACCGGCATTTAGAATGCCAGTACTGTATATGCAGTCAGAACTATTTAGCACTCTGTATGATGCAACAACTGCTTATTACAAATGTAGAAAGCAGTTTATTACAGTTTAAAAGGAAAGAAGAGTTTTTTTTTTTTTTTTTTTTTTTTTTTTGGGGGGGGCACCAACCAGACTGAATGCATGTTTTCTATCTCACATATTTCTTTTGCTACAACTAGCAAGTCTTGCAGATGTTTGCCATATAGCAGTTCAAATAGTACAAATACAGTTGGGGCTTGGAGTCCTTCCTTTATAAAAGAGAGAAAATGTGAAGCAGTTGATCAGTTTCTCCAGTCCAGTTCTACTGTCTTTTTAGCAGTTGATCAAACTTTCTCCCATTCATTTTTAGAACCTTTTTTAACATAGACTTTAAAGTTTTATTAAAGCATTCAGCTAACTTGTCTACCTAAGAGTGGTATACAGAAATGTTTAGTTGTTTCATTTAAAAATGTCAAAGTTCATGCATTACTCAGTAATAAGTAACTAAGGTGCCTTGATTAGTAAGAATTTCTTGGAGGATTTGTACTATTATTCTAGTTCTTTTGCTGTGAAATATATATTAGCTCTTCACAGAGGTACTGCCTCAGAAAATCTTGTTGTGTGATCATTAATTATCAGGATATACTGATGGCCCATACTTGATTTTACCAGTGCACCTACAATGTCTGTTGTAAGTATTTCAAATGGAATTTCCACAGTAATGGATCTTATACCTGGGGTTGAGAGCTGTCATTTGATATTCTTGGCAAACTGAACAAAAATGTTAAATGTTCTTCAAACAATTGGCCAGTAAAATCTAGATAAAAATCTTAGATTTCAACTTACCCTTTTCTTAAAGGATCACACAAAATGTGTCTATCTGCTAATTGCATGACATGTTTTCCAAAAAGCTATGGAATTAATAACTGGAATTAATAACTGGCATTGTATCTGTCCTTTGCCTTTGGTTACCATGTTGACAGGTCGTTTCTGAATTCAAAGTATGGGTATGAAGTAGGGGGTACTATGTTTCCTTGTTTCCCCTTCTATTCTTGATACAATCTATGTCTACTTAGCTCTGCTTAGTGCATCACCTTCATAAAAGGCTTTTTTGATACAGCCTTGGATTATCTGAAGGTCAGCCAGGTCAGTATTATTTTCATCAGAATTCTGACTTGAAGGGGAATGCATGGCCTCTTCTATACATACTGATGCAGTCTTTTTTTCCTTCATCTAATTCATCCATTATAAAAGGTAACTCACAAATATAATTTTCTTCTGCTCTGGGTGCTGATAGGTTCTTTTTCTTTTCTTCAGTGGTTGTTCTACTTTTATAACCCTTACAGTCCTACTACAGTTTCTTTTTCAAAACAAGTTTATTGTTTTAACATATAAGAGAAATATCATAACAATTTTATACAAATAATTAAAAATAGGTATTATTATAATATTCAACAAAACAACTAAAGTATTTACAAAGACATCCACTACAATCAGATCAATTAATTAAACTAAAATACTGTGCTATTGAAATTAGAATTTTTTTAACAAATTTTGTAAATTATCCCATACAATATAATGTGATGTTTTTCTAGTTGTTCTCATTCTAATTGTGCTTATTTCCATATGACACATTATATTCATAACATTTTTAAATTCATTGAACGAAGGAGGTGTATCTGAAATCCAATTTCTAGTTATTATTTTCCTAGCCACTGCTAGGATAGACCATAATAAGGGAAGCTTAATCTTTTAACACATTGAGGTACAGGTGTGTTGAATAATATAAGAGACTTAGAAATAATGAAATTATCTGTAAAAGAGCCTGCAAAAATTCATTAATTGACTTCCAGTATTCTTTCAACTTCATACAGTCATAAAACATATGAGCCCAGTCAGCATTAATTTCTACATTACATCTCTTACATAGATTATCTTTATTATTAATTTTATTCATCATCAAAGGTGTATAAAAGATCTATGTAAAAATTTCCATGTATAAAGTCTCCAGACAATGGAAGATGTAGTTCTATAAGCAGATTCCAATATATATTGTTTATCTTGTTGAGTTGGTGGGTCCCCATTAATAGAGGTGAAATAATTCCAGTATGAATCTACATTGTAAAAGTTTCTTGTCTGATAATTTTATGTATATATGAAAGTTTACCTTTATCAGAAACTTTATGCTGTAAATTTATTATCAAGTAATCAATCAGTTTTGGAATAGATTCTTTAACTGTTATAGACATTAGATCTATTCTATCAATGAGATGTTGTCTAAAGATCTGAACCTCTAACCAGCAAGTTTCTCTTAGATCAAATTCTTGTTTTAAGAAATCTAGATTTTTAACTTTATTATCAGATATCAGCTGATACCAGTACTTTAGATTATTATCTATAGCTAAATGAGCTCCTTCAGAAGTAGATGACATAAGCATACCCTGAGTATAAATTATAGGGAATACAATAAAATTCCATTCCCTATACTTAGGGTGCATGAATATAAAGTTACGATAACTAATAATAATATTTAATGGGTAACAGACCATATGTTTAGGTGTAATAGGTGAGGTACAAAATTCCTTTAGCAACCACAACATGGAGTTATTTATAATCATATTTTTATGTGTTAAGGAGATTTTCATGAAGTGCATACTAATTAGCTCCCAATAATCTTTCCATTTTGCGACATATGACCGATCTATTAATAAAGTAATAACTTTTATAATAGAAGAGATAATATATAAATTAAAGTCTGGAAAAGAAATACCCCTTGAGACCAGCTATTAGTATGTTTCTTTAATGCAATCCTAGGTCTATTAGGTGCCCATAAGAAATTTAACATTAGTGTATTCAGTTTCTTGATAGTTATTTTTGTAGGTGAAAGTATTATTGATTGTATTAAGTATAAAATCTTGGGGAATATTATCATTTTAATAATTGTAAGTCTCTCCTCCATAGTAAAAACATATTATTCAGGTATTAAAAATATTTTGTATATTAAGAAAACAGGTATTATAGTTATTATATATAATAGATTTAATATCTTTAGATAGTATTATACCTAAATAAGTTATCTGACCTGAGTTGGGTACATATTTAGTAAAATCACTAATGAGAGTATTTTTTGTGTATATATAGGTAGTATTTTAGTTTTTCTTCATTGAATATTAAACCAGAAATACTTTTAAAATTCATCATTTTATCAAATAAAGACTGCATAGAAGAATTAGATCCTGCTGATGTAATTAGAACATCATCTGCAAAAGTTGAATTTTTTATGTTGTATTTTCTTCTATTTTAAAACCCTCTATGTCAGTACTGTTTCTAATCAAATTAGCCCAAGGCTCCATTACTAAAGTGAATAATAGTGGAGAAAGTGGACATCCTTGCTTTGTACCTTTAAGAATGGGTATTTTTGTGAAACATATGTTCCTACCTTAATATAAGCCAGCGTTCCTTTGTATAAATGCTCAATTAAATTTACAAATGCATCAGAGAAATTTGTGCATTTCAGTAAGGTAAACAGATAGTCCCAACTTACTGAATCAAATGCTGAACCTATATCAAGACTAATAAGTGTTAAATCTTTCTTTTCCTATTTGCAAAATCAATTAATGTTAAAGTTCTTCTTATATTATCAAAAGTATTTCTATTTACAATGAAGCCCGTCTGATCTATGTCTATAATGCGGGGATAATTGTCTTCAATCTATCAGCAAAAATACTCATAAACATTTTATAATCAACATTAAGTAATGAGATGGGTCGATATGAAGAACATCTAGTTGGATCTTTATTAGGTTTTAAAATTGGTGAAATAAATGTATATTGCCAAGATGGGGGGGGTTATTAACTCAGTTTGGGCCAGAATAAAAACCTTATGTATTAATGAATAAGTAGTTTTAGAAAGGATTTTATATATCTCTGGTATAATACCATCATTACCCGGTGCTTTGTTTGATTTAAGCTTATTTATTTGTGTAATAACTTCTGTATATGAAATACTCTTGTCCAATAGTTTAATCTGTTGTTTATTAAGCTTTTTATTCATGTTTGTGGTTATAAACTCCTTTATTTTATCTTTAGGTTCCATGTTAATGTTGTTATGGTTAATCTTGTGAAAGTGATTTCTAAATTCATCCAGTATTTCTGGTATACTAGAAACATTCTTCTTTTCCTTAGAGAAAAGATTTCTTTGATATGGTTTTGTTTATTCAATCTTTTTGTTTTATTTTTTAAGTCTATGTAAGTATTTGGGGCTTATTGAATAAGACAAAAACTTGTATTTCTCTAAAGTTATTTTAACTTTATGAGTTAAAATTTCTTTGTATTTCTCATTTAGTTTGTTTATTTCTTCAATAACTTTCTTGTCCATAATATTTTCTTTATTATTATGTTTATAAGAGTCTAGTTTACTTTGAATATCTAACAATTCCTTATCCCAAGATTTCCTTTTATTATTATACCATCTGATACTTTGTCCATATAGATATGATTTTAAGGCATCCCAAACATAGACAATGGAGACTTCAGGAGTATTATTTATGTCTAGAAAATGTACTTCTGAAAGTATATATTCTTTATAGTCTTTTAGCTGAGTTAAGTATGCTGGTATCCTTTTGATCTGAACATTATGAGTATTTTTATCATGAATTCAAAAACAATTGAGTTATGATCAGATATAGGACATGAAATGATTTTGGAATTAATTAAATCTGTTACCATCTGGTTAGAAATAAAGACCCTATCTATTTTTGAATAAGTTTTGTATCTGTTAGAAAAAAAGGTGTATGGTAATGATTTTGACTCTATCTGATTATTAATATCATTCAAACGATAAGAATTAGCAAAATCATTTAAATGTTTTGCATTAGATGTAATTCTTCTTTTCTTTATAGTGGTAGTATCACTTTCATGTAGTATACAATTAAAATCACCAGCTAAAATAATATCCCTATAGAGAATGATATGATCTTATCAATATGATGTTTCACTGTATTAATACCAATTCCAGGTATCCAATATACATTAATTAAAGTGTAAGTCTTCCCATTAATTTGTATTGTAACCATACAAAACATTCCTTTGTCATCCTGATAAGACTTAATGGTTTTAGGAATGGGCATACTTTTATTCCATAAAATAGCCACTCCTCTTTTTCTGAGTGTGCTCTGAACTAACCAATACTGTATACTTATTAGTGGCTAGTTTATCAATATCTTTTTTCAAGAGATGGGTTTCTTGCAGGAAGACTAGATTGGCCTTGTGTAGATTAATGTATCTTATTAGGCTTGCCCTTTTACACGGATTATTCAATCCATTAATGTTTAAAGAAATTCCTTTTAAAGATGTCATTTGGCATTTTTAAAACTCAAGAATCTTATGATCGAAATAACAAATAACAAGATAAATAATGTTACATCTCCTCTTTTAGGTGTACCTTTAAATATAGCTGTATTTATTAAATCTCTTATGGGATTTTGTATAGGATTCAATTTTGTTTGTAGTGACAATGAGTGTACAAAATATATTGTGGATGTCAAAACTATATACATATAACAATGAACAAGTGAAAATAATGTAAGGATTAAACCTTGCATCCCGCCTGGAGTTGAAAACTCCAACTTAGAGTAGTATTTACTACTCAAGTTAACCCCTACCCTAAGCAGCAGTACCTCAGCTACCACCTTATCAATTTAATACTAGTTATATTTAACTGAGGTTAACAGTTTTCAATTCAATTATCTATCAAGACAAAACTACACATTTGGTAAAACAGCATCATATAAACTAAAATAAACTTTTTTTTTTTTTTTTAAAACTGTTCATACTATTATATAGATCTATGTAATATATAACACTTGTATTCTAATAGCATTCAAATAATCTTAATGTTAGAAATCAAGAGGAGAGAAAATTATGTTCTAACATTCATTTAAATCAAAAACTTTGACTAATATGATTCAGACATTACATGCATTAAGATGCATCTATTTTCTGTCATGTGAATTCTATCAACAGCTTCCAAAAAAATCTTGAATTGTTTGTATATGAGCATTTACTTAAACTCATTATTGTCAATAGAGTAAAATATTGTATTCATAAAATTATTATAAATCATATTGCATAGTTATGCAGATTCTCAGAAACACCTGCGTTATTACCTAAAAAAAAAAAGCCATCACACACATAAACACAGACACACACACATACATATACACACACACATATACACACACACACACCCACACACACACACACACACACATACATATACACATACACATATATACATACATACACACACACACACACACATACACACACATACACACACACACACACACACACACACACACACACACACACACATATATATATATATATATATATATATATATATATATATATATATATATGATCTCACTGAGTTGTGTCTTTGTAGAGCACTATCCTACTTGCTGTCCCTAGAATAAATCTGTCTGCTTTATACAAAATAATGCACAGCAAACACATATTAGTAACCAGATTTTACAATCATACTAACCTACTGCTTTAAAATATATCACATGACATTTCTTCCAGAATAGAGTTATAAGATTATTTATGCTTGTCAATCAGATGAATTAAATGAGTTATAGTAAAGTATATGTTTGGGACACAAGTTTTTAACACAGATTATTATGCCACTGTTAAGTAGATTTTCAAAAACATTTAAATAAATGTTTCATTTTCTATGCCTTCTAAAATAAGATATTTACTTGCTACAAGAAACTACATCATTTAAACTCATCATAACTGACATATTTTATGAATAGAGTATTTTTCCTGAATCTGTGGTGTGTCAGTGTGATAACCTTGTCAATGTTTATACTAACTGCTTTCAGTTTCTCTGTGAAAATTCTGTGAGTGAAGCTTCTGAGGAAACTCATGGACACTGTGCATGAGACAGCCCACGTCCCAGGTTGTCTCCCTTAACATTTTGGCGGGAAACTTATTAAAACTTGTGGCAAACATTCATTTTGTCAATAGAGTAAAATATTGTATTCATAGAAATTATTATAAATCATATTGGATAGTTATGCAGATTCTCAGAAAAAAAGCCATCACACTCACACACACACACACACACACACACACACACACACACACACACACACACACACATATATATATATATATATATATATATATATATATATATATATATATATATATATCTGATCTCACTGAGTTGTGTCTTTGTAGAGCACTACCCTACTTGCTGTCCCTAGAATAAATCTGTCTGCTTTATACAAAATAATGCACAGCAAACACATATTGGTAACCAGATTTTACAATCATGCTAACCTACTGCTTTAAAATATATCACATGACATTTCTTCCAGAATAGAGTTATAAGATTATTTATGCTTGTCAATCAGATGAATTAAATGAGTTATAGTAAAGTATATGTTTGGAACACAAATTTTTAACACAGATTATTATGCTGCTGTTAAGTAGATTTTCAAAAACATTTAAATAAATGTTTCATTTTTATGCCTTCTAAAATAAGACATTTACTTACTACAAGAAACTACATCATTTAAACTCATTATAACTGACATATTTTATGAACAGAGTATTTTTCCTGAATCTGTGGTGTGTCAGTGTGATAACCTTGTCAATGTTTATACTAACTGCTTTCAGTTTCTCTGTGAGAATTCTGTGATTTGAAGATTCTGAGGTAACTCAAAGACACTGTGCATGAGACAGCCCACATCCCAGATTGTCTCTCTTAACATTTTGGCGGGAAACTTATTAAAAACTAGTGACAAACATTCATTTAGCAGTGTAAATGCATCTAAACATGACAGAACCTCCACAATGTATTCCACAGATCATCACAGCCTCTATGCAAGTGAAATTAAACTCAAAATTACCAACAAGCAATAAAACTCAGCATTCTTCTCCCAACTCAATTTTCATACAAATCCTATTATTCACTGTGCCCACACAGTCAAAAGCAATTCTATATATTAATAAAGAAAAGAAAAGAGAGTAGAAAATAAAAGGGAGTGAGGCAGAAATAAAAAAATGTAAGAGAAAGCTGTAAGAAGTATATACAATGGAATGTTACTTACTGTTTATATTAATAGAGTTAAAAATAAAACATATTATTTACTCTTATTTAGTTCTGATTATTATTAGTTAAAGCATGACAGATTATTTACAAACAAGCATAAGCAGTATAATCAAGCAAGTATAATTAGAAATAGCATTTGAAGAACTTAAAAACTTTTACAAGAAATAAATATGTTATTATTCTATTAATGATATTTTCATTACTGTTCTCTCCCTGCCCTCCCCCACCCTTTACCCACTACATAATCTAAATAGACTGTCATTGTTTAAACAAAGAAAATAATAAAAGAAGAAGGAAAAAAAAAGGTAAAGATAAAAAAATGTATCAAATTACTAACCTTACTTTTTTCAGAAAGAGAAACAAATCGAGTCACAGCCTGCCATTAAATCCTCAGGCATTTTGACTGGTTATGAAACAAAACATTTCTTTGCACATAGAGAATAACTTTGATTAAATCTTTTCCAAAATATTTGTGGCTTTCTGGAAATGCAGGAACTATATTCAAAAGATTAATAATGAACTAAAATGATGAGAGAGAAAAAACATATAACAAATCATTTGTTTTTAGTCTCTTCTTCTTCTCTGAAGTCTTCCAGGAAGCTTCAGTTGCCAATCTCTTTAATGAAGAACTAGCCCATTCCATTTCTTCTATTTTATCCAAAATCCTTTTTTCTTTGACAAACAGTAAAGCATAGTCTAAATCATCGAAGACCTTAGGACCATCAGGAAGGAAGATTTTAAGCTTGGCAGGAAACAGAAGGTATGTTTTAAACTGTGCTTTTTAAGCTCCCTTATTAGTGGCAGAAAAACTTTTCTTTTAGCAATTACCATGGAAGAATAGTCATTGTCAAAACGCACAGTTGTCTCATTAAACTTAACAGGAGCTTTAGCCCAAGCAGATTTAAGAACCATCTCTTTATCAAAGATGATAGAAATCTAACTATAACTGATCTAGGATAGTTTTGTTAGAGTTAGTATTAGCTATAGATCTATGTGCTCTTCGATACCAAAGAGAATGCTTCTGGTAAATCTAAAGTTTTAGGGAGCCATGTTGTTAAAAAAGAAGTAATATTGTTACCTTCAATATTTTCTGGCAGTCCAAAAATCCTAATGTTATTGCGCCTAGATCTATTTTCCAGGTCATCCAGCTTTGTTTGTAAATGTGTATTTTGTTTCAACAGAAACGCAATGTTGATTTCCTCTTCTTGTATTTTATTTTCCATGTCATTCACAGCTTCTTCTATGCCTGTCATCTGGATCTTCTGTTGTTGCAGGTCCATATGTAACAAGTCTATTTGTTTTGTAGTTTTTTCTATGAAAGTGTCTATTTTAGTATCCATTTTATCCATCTTAGCAGTAAGTTGCTGGACTATAATTATCAGAGACTGAAGTTCTTTCTTGATGCTGGAGTCTTGAGAATTTGTCTTACTGGAACTCATTTCAGACTGATAAACTGACAGGAAAATTTCCAAAGTAATTTCTGACAGGAATATTATTAAGATTTCCTTTCTTTTTTAGATATAGTTCAAGAACTATATAAAACAAACACATTTAGAAAGAAAATTACTTCAAGAATTAATTTTTTAAGTAATTAATTCCTGTCAATGTAATGAAATTGGTGGAGCTGAAGAAATCTGCTGCTATCCTGTGTTCATCCTTGGTCACGCCCCCTTAGTCCTACTACAGTTTCTGATTGTTTCTCTCTGTTTTTTTTTTCTAACAATGGGAAGCTTATCACTGTGTTCATTTTTCCTTTAGGATAATATTAATCTATCACTTTATCCTTACTCATATGCTCCCTTAATTGATCCTTAACCATGGGCTCACCCTTGTCAGTGTCAACACTAATCCATCCATCAATCCATCCATCCATCCATCCATCCATCCATCCATCCATCCATCCATCCATCTATCCATTCTCAACCCCTTATTCCCATTTCTCACTGGATGTTGGGGTGTCACTTCAACACTAGTCTCAACACTTATGTCTGTTGTTAGTTTAACAACAAGAATCATCTGGCAAGACTGTACAGGACTTATCTAGTATTTCTACCCATAGCTAAATTTTATCCCTTTTATGTCCTCTAGTCCTGCATCTTTATCATTACCGGGGCTGTGTATTTCTGGCAACCAATTTGGTTGCACTTTCCCCCATATTTTCCATAGCACTTTGAATTACGGAAAATATTGGCCAGTTAACACATCATGTGTTAAGTTAGGCACTAAAGTTACTTGATGTAGCACTTTGCTTAGAAGGGTTTGTATTTCTTCCTGTCTTACACAGATTAACCATAAAAGCAAAAGTCAAACACAAAAAAGAAAAAAAGAAAAAAAAGAGTGTACACAAAAGGGTGAAAAAAACAGCTTGATTACACATAAGAGCAAACAAACTTTTAAGCAAACCCAAAACAATGTAATCAAAAGGACAAGAACAACCTTAAATTGCATTGCTCACTTTTAAAAGCATCCTTGATTTACGATTAATTTAATTTCTTGTGATATTCTTAACGTTAAAGTTACAAGTGATTTTGCAGAAAATGAAGATTAGACTGTGTTTGATTATTTTGGTACAAGATAATAATTTGCATATGGCTAAAAAGTATTATGAGTAAATGTGACAACCCACCACTAGACCAGCAATCAAGGAGCCTCAAGCCTCATAACTGGCAACAGTGGGGGAACACTCACTGAGAGGATAACAGGTACAAACACAATATTTCCGGATGCAGCTCTCTGCATTAAGTACACTTTCCCTTAAGAGCACACAGAGACCACAGTCAGTCTGAGGCTAGTTTCTCCCTCTTTTTCCAGATCTCCAATAACATGCCCTTGGTACAGCTATAGAGCTGAGATCTTAGCTGAGTGACCAAGCTAAGACTTCCAGAACCCTTTCTGCCCAGGCAGTGCTTCGTGTCCTTGCCCAAGTAGCTGATACCCACACTCTTTGAGGTTTGATTTAAATATACACACATACATGCACACACACACGCACACATACACACACACATACACACACACACACACACACACACACACACACACACACACACACACACACACACACACACACACACACACACACACACACACACCTGGGAAAGGTTGGAACTAGCTATGCCCCCTTCTGCCTAGGCTATAAGGTAGTTTTCACTGCCACCAGTCACTCCTTATCAGCTACTTTAAGACCCTTAACAAAGAGTGTCCAATCTTCTGACTGTAATATTATCATTAACACAAATGGTAGTTTGGCCAACAGCAAGGCAATTAGGAGTGGTCCATACAGTGTCACCATATAAATATGCAAGTACTCTCAAAACCTAAATATCTCTAGACAGATTACCTACAGTGAGAGGTTTAAATATATTTAATAATAAATACTAAAAGAACAAGACAATACTACTACATTAACAGTGACATCAGAGTTCAGAATCCCAAGAAATATTTAAAACAACATTGTAGGGCAGTCTCAAATAAATAAAGAAATACATGTAAACTAATATTTTCTATATACTTGACAGTATCTAAGAAAATTATATCATTCTCTTCTTACTTAATAAAGCAATCCGATGTGCGGTGAATGGTTTTCCTTGATGTTGTCAGATCCAAGACAAAATACAGAATGCTCTATCTCACTTAGAGAGTTCTCAGATTAATATCTAAAATATTACTTCTGGGATAGCTTGCAGAATGACATAATTTATTGTCATCTGACTTCTGTTCCCAGGTTCAAAACAACCATTGATGGCAGCTGGTAGCATTTAGCATCTGCCTGTAAAAATACATAGACCTCAGATCTTTGGCATATGCTGGAAGCCATAAACAATAAAACACTTGCAAGACAATACAGAAAGCTTCTCAGCAGAGACTCTGTGTCTCTGGCTGCATTGAAATGTGAAAGATATAATCTTTTATGGTATAGTCATAAAGTAATTTAATTTCAGCTATTTTTCTGAAGTTAACATCCTGTATTCCAGTTTCCACCGTTAAAATATATACATTTAAACAGTTACAATAGTGCATGCACATTTCTGTTTTATTCCAGTAGGGCACACTTTGGTTACATTTCAAACAGCACTTTGCAAAAGCCTTTTCAACATGCACTTCTGTACTAGCAGTTTGATATACACATGACATACAGTTCTAATACATTTGAAGCACAAGCATCTTCTATAAACCATGTTGATATTCACAAATGACATATAATTATTTACAAAATTCCAGATAGCTGTGCTTGCAGTATCCCCCTTTGTCACAGTCAGAAAAATATGTTTCCTTCTTAGGTGAGCAACTTCTTACTTAAATTTTGGTTTCAATACTACATCATCAGGTGTTCATTTTCAATGTAAGGTGTTCCACCTACCTGCATACCACTGTAAAAACATATCTATTGTAATTTGTGTGTATACTGATCATGTCTAAATATCTAAATGTATCTGTAATTTTTCTATTTGGAGCTTTTCTCCTCGGGCCTCTGCTGAAAAAGGGTCTTTTTGGCTCAGTCAGATACCCTCGGTAAACAAATGTAAAATAAAAATAAATAAAATAAATAAAGAACTAGTTGGCAACTTGTTTTTCTAGAAATTAAGATGTCACTACTGATGTAGCTATCATGAGAATACTGTTGCTTATACATAAATTTACATAATGAGGTATTGATGGTTAATTCTTCCATGATGTCATGGCAGGGATTTTCAGCTCTAAGAAAAAATGCAGGGTGTCTTCTTTATTAACAACAAAAATATGTACAAACAACACAATTTTTGCATCAATAACTAAATAATGTGGTTTTGTGTATACATAGTAAGGAGGTTATAGCCAACTCCAACAAGATTTGTTTCTTATATTTGCTTCAGAACATGACCAATACACTTAAAGCAAATTGCTCACAAAACACACACACACACACACACACACACACACACACACACACACACACACACACACACACACACACACACACACACACACCAACTTTTTTTGCAGGGGACAAGTCTCTTTGCACCCCCCACACCTTGCTACTTTATACATACCAACTCTGAGATTGCACAACTTTGGGAAAGGGCATATTTTGAGTCCTTCCTGTACCATGATCTCACACAGCCTCCCCTACACAAATACCCAACACACAAAACTAAAGGCAAACAAAACTATAAATAGCAAATGTAAACTAATGCAGCTACTAGCACTGTTCCACAAATAAGGTTATAACCTACCATCAAGAAAGGCACATGTGTCTGTGCATTCTTCATTCGCACAGAGCTCAATTTTACCAATTTTGCAATCAATCACTCTTTCTCAGACCATTGTATATACCTGTTGACCTTATGTGAAGTCAGTCATACTGATTATATCCATTACAGAGTCATTCCTTTTATCTCCAGGTAGACATAGTACTTGAATGTTCTTTTTACTAGAACTGAAGACCATATTGTCATACTTCCTGAGTTTAACAACCCTTGCATATATTTCCCTTCCACATAATAGTACACTGTGGCAAGTTTAGTAATAGCATAGTGGCAAAAAGCAGAGTCCACAGTTCTAGTAGTTAAAAATCTATCACTGGCACATTCCATAGGCACATATTCTGTAGACATGCTTTTAGGTGCTGCTTGTTGGCTAGCATTAACACTTTTTGCAAGCACAGTATTGTTGTTAGTTACTGCAGTATTTTTATATGTCTTTTTCTAGAACATTTAAAACACCCCATAGTGCCTTTTTTAGGGAAGGTTCAAAGGACAAAACCACCAACATAACAGATACAAGCATGCAAAATCTGAAGGTAATACTACTCAATGCTAGAAGTCTAAACCTCAAAATGCACTCTCTCAAGGCACTCCTAAAAATGGAGAACATCAATATATGTTCAGTAACTGAGACCTGGTAAAAGGCTCCAGAGAGCACCCCTGCAATAACAGGCTACAACTCTTACCACACTTTTCAGCCACCAAACCAGGACGGAAACACTAAAGGTGGAGGAGTGTCCATATTCACCAAGGATATTCACACCTCCAGGTTAGTTGCCCAACACAATGCATCTGAAATTCTCCAGGTGCAACTAACACTAGGTAAGACTGCAATCCAAATTGTAGTTGCTACAGATCCCTCAACATGCACCAAGATTCTCTCTACACCTTTCTAAACATACTGGAAAATACTAAGATACAACCGAACACCCTAATACTGGGTGATTTCAAGTACCCAGCCATTAACTGGAAAAACTACTCGGGTACCAAGACCTTTGGAATTCATAAATTCCAACACCCTGGATCAACTAATCCATTGTCCCACCAGAGGCTCCAATATCCTAGACCTTGTCATTGCCAACATGGTAGATAGATGCTCCACACCAGTGGTCACCCCCTCATTGGTCAGGTCTGACCATAAGCAAATCACCCTTGACATCCACATCCCACACCCAACCCCCTGCAAGGAAACCTCCATAAAAAACTTCTCCAAAGCCAACTTCATGCTACTCAAGTCAGAAGTGACAAACTTCATGACACCCATAAAGATGGAAGCTGAAAGTTTGACTGCTGACTCTTATACTAAGGCACTGTACTAGCACATCCACTTGTGCATGAATCATGCCATCCCAAATCGAACCAAGACAGTCTCCTCCAAAAAAAGGAAGTCAATCTGGTGGTCCTCTGCCATAAACAAACTATACAACAGAAGGAAGAAACTGTTACAGAAAAGAGGAAAATCCCAGGATGCAAAAAACTCCCTTACCAGCCTCACTAAGAAGCTGAAATGCCTCATAAAATCCTCCAAAGCTAGTTACAAAAATTCAAATGTATAAACACTATTAACAGGATACCGAAGGATAAAGCTCACTACGACCAGCAATAATACCACCAGTTTATTATACTTAAAATAATACAAATTCCAAAAGCATAATGGATCTAGAGCTTTCATCCACTACAATGTGGACTTCATCAGAATCAATTAATCAATCATCAGTTAGCTTTTTTATTTGTTTTTTTTAATTTGTTTTATTTGTTTTTTTGGCACCAAACGCATATACCTAACTTAAAGGGCATACTAAATAAAAACTTGCAAAGTAAACTGTATGTCATATTCTTTAGATTTATTGGTGTTAAATTGGATTTTATAAGTCACAGCAATCACAATAACTATTAAACATGTAGTATTTTGTAAACAACTTGGTATCTCAGCAACCCCTTAAGTTACAAACATACTGTCTACAACATTTTTCTCATCTGACTGAGAACTTTCATATGAGGCAATACAGTTATGTCTAATCTACTTGGTTGTCAAGATATTAAGAGGAACTTGAAATGTATAACTATATAAATAAATATATGAACAACAATTAATATTGCTTTACTTGCACTAGACAGAAATCCAATATCAATGCAGTTGTGTTGGCTTTAAAATTAATATTTTGATATTTTCCATGTAGCATGGTTTGGGAATTATTAATGCAAATATGAACAACCAACATTTGATGTCTGTAGGTGTCAGTAGGATGTAACTGCAGAAACACCTGGAAGCATCACTAGGGTGTAAAGAGTTAAACGCAGATACATACACCCAAGTATATTAAGACATACACACACTACACACACACACACACACACACACACACACACACACACACACACACACACACACACACACACGCTCAGTAGTTATGGCCAGTTTGTTAAGTGAATACATCTCAGATGTCTCATTATGATAAAATGAATGAAAAAAAAAAACATAAAATGGAAGGCATTGCAATCACCCATGCCTTTTAACTTCACCTGATGTCACTGCATAGTTATGCCCTGTTCCCTCAGAATGCTTATAATTTGCTGAAAAATCACTGAAGATTAAAGTAAATCAGTACTGCCAGATATTAGAGATGGATGTTTCTTATTGTTTAGGCTATGAGTGCTGAAGGACTGCTTGTTGCAGTCAGAAGAAGTTGGTATGTGCTGGCTCTGTCTCTTTCTGTCTCTCTGGTGCTCTTTGTCTCTAGATTTCAATTTGACATGCACAGGGACACACGTGTGAAGCAGTCACACACATATGCATGTAATGCCGCATTTAGCATGTGTAGAAAAATGGTGATACATACCTCTCAACTGTTCAGATTTTCACAGAACATCCAGATTTTTGGCTGATACTTTTGGTCTGTTCCTCATAAAATTTGTAGTTTTCTGTCAAATCACTGGAATAATCTGAGGATTGAAGTCACTAAATAATGACATACATTTGAGTTTCAGACTTCACGTCCTTCAGAAAATGTATGTTAATACAAACCTTGTTACTCTAGCAACTTTATAGATTTATAAGAGTGATATTTATTTATTTTTTTATTTAACATTTGTTGACCGGGAAAGTCCGACTAGGTTCCACAGATCCTGTTTACAGCAGAGGCCCAGGGAGAAATGCTCCATAAGCATGTCTGTAGAATGTGGGAGGAAACCGAAGTACCCGGAGGAAACCCACACGAACACAGGGAGAACATGCAAACTCCACACAGAAAGCACCCCAGCCGAGAATCGAACCGGAGAACCTCTTGCTGTGAGGCAACAGCATTAACTGCTGCACCACTGTATGTACCTGCATATGTACCTATTTTTTGGCCTTTGTCCCCCCATTTTTGTTGGGCATTGTCCAGATTTTTTGCACTAAGAGGTTGAGTGATATGCTTCACAGCAAGTTAATATGCTTCAGTGAACTGGAGGATTTGTATTTTAATAGTCATTGCCCATATATTAATACCCTATTGAAAAGTATTTATTCAGCAGTCACAGTGAAGATGTGCACTTTCCCCATTCTCTCATATTGATGCGTACCTTTGTTGAAGGTTGTGCGTCAGGGCTGGCAATTCGGCATGTAAAAATCTACTGCCAATCATTAGCGGACCGGAGTTCCGCTGTGGTGACCCCTAACTGGGGAAAGCCAAAAGACACAAAAAAATTATAAAATTTTGATGCAAAAAAGTATGTTGTTTTTGCATCTTATTTTTTTTTTTAATAAGGCTGGCCCCCTGAAAATTCATTTGAAGCCTTAAACATCTGTCATAACATTATAAAAGACTGAGCCCCCAATACCTCACTAACTAAATGAATGTATAGGCTACAATATTGCCATACTAAATATATCAACAGGAATTTTGTACTTCTAGAAAGACATTTGACAACTATTTCCTCACATTCAAAATTAACATATGTGATGTTGATGCAGTAGTGAAATCACAGTGTAAATAAAAAAACTGGTCTTCTGAAGAAGTAAGTTGTTTTAGTTTCCACAGAATGCTTTACATGTTATGTCAATCATTGCCCAATGTTTACATCATCATTTTGTGGATGTGGTTATATAGAGAATCTGAGTAGGCAGACAAACTAAAAAAAAATCAAGCAATACATTATAATCTTTTTTTCACAATTACTTCAACTTTGACATGAAGAGTATAAATGGAAATCAAATTAATTGTCAAACAAGGATGTTTCAGAATGTGAGGCATACACTTTAAAAATTGTCACCATGCTGCACATTATCTCTTCCCTGAACTTTATTGCACAGATTTTATTGGGTAGAAAACATCAGTACAGATTTATTCACTGTTAGCTGGTAAGCAATTGAGATATAATTTAAACTTAGATTATATTCAGAAATTTGAGGATGTAAGCAAACTATAGCAATTGGTCTAGGATGGAATACTCAATGTTATGGGCAATAATGTGAAAAAGAAGCAAAAAGAAATGATGAGGGTACGGCTGGTGTGACTACAAAGGAATTTAGAGCTAGCAATTAGGATAAAAGATAATTATGTATTTCTTTGTCTTTGGTGACTGGGAAAATTCCAACTGAGTAAAATCCATTTTCCACAGAGGCCTGGGAAAAAAGCTCCACATTTAAGTTACACATCATGCATATTTATAATTGTAGAGTAAAAATATCTATAAATGAGCTTATGTACATGATTTTTAAATATTCCTTACATGAACATAGCATTTTAACATAAAAAAGAGACAGATTAAAATTAATAGGCTAATTATTGAATAGAAAAATAAAATACAGTAACCGTTAATGTATTTATAGCATGATAGCTGCAGAGAAAAGATCAAACTGGGATGTCTTTAGGTTACTAAAAATTTGCAGACAGACAAGTAGTAATGTACCTTAAAAATTGATGATAAGAGAAATATGAAAGGTGAAATTATGGAAATGAGCAGGAGGATAAATGGACAGATGAAGAACAATAGTTAGTGGTGGGGTGTGAGAGAAGGAGCAAGAATAATAATTTAGGAAATTGGTGCAGTGTGAGGAAGAATGATAAGGTACAAAAGATGAGGAAGCAAAGTGGCTGTAAGAGTTGTAGAAAAGTAATCTGAGTAAAGCTAGCCAGGTGAGGAGGAAGAACAGAGCCATCTTTGACATAGGTACTATTTAAGCAAAGTTTTGAAATTAAGTTTTATATGTGTTTTAACTATGTGGGGATTTCATTCCAGCTTTGACACATAATGGGAGTAGAGAGATACTCCAGCAGTGTTGAATGTCTTACTGATACACAGTATGAGTTTATTGCTAGTGCAAAGGTCTCTAGTGGATGATTAGTGCAGTAGAGTATTTTGTAATGCTGGGTATTAATTGGAGAGTACAATAGGCTGTGGGCAATAATTAATTGTGAGTATGTCAACTGGCTTGAGAGCTCAAGCCAGTTTAATTGTTTTACTGCAAGGTAGTGGTGTGCTTTATAATACTGGTTGATTGAAAATTTAGCTGTTTTGCAGTAGCAGCAGGTAGTGTTGATATTCATAAGAATAGGGAAAGCATATAATAGAGAAGGAAGGAGGTATGGTGCTGCTAAGTTAATCCTTGCTTGATCTGCCAGGTAGTATTTCACCCTATAGAGGGATCTGAGTTTTTGGGGAGTTTTCCTGATCGAATGACATATATGGTGATCAAATTTGAGGTTTTCATTTATTATGACTTCAAGTAGATTAGTTTGGCTTACTGTTGTTATTTTTGTGTTATTACTTGAGGTAATATGAAATGTGTGTTTCTGGTGAAGGTGCTGTTTTGAGGTAAATAGCCTAAGTTTTTTTTTTTTTTTTTTTTGGCATTAAACAGCAAGTTAGAATTTTTTTTAGCCATATTTCAATGCCAGTGAAAGATTTTTGAGTGACTTCTTGTAATGTTTTTATGGAAGGTGGCAGAGCAGACAAGGGCTGAATTGTTGGCATACTGAATGAGAGTAGCAAGTGCAGTAGTGGTAAGAAGTTTATTTATAAAAATATTAAACAGTATTGACCATTGGAGAAGACCAAAAGAAATTAATTGAAATGGTGAACAGGAGCTTCTTACCATCTGTCCTTTCAATGTATTATTGTATACATGTTGAGGTTGCATACTACTGCGAGCCAATAAATTATTCATTTTGCACTTTGTGTCACTTGAATGTAACATAAATAATGACATCATTAACACTCTATATCAGTGGGTATTCTAATGATAAAATAGATTTGATATGCCTGCTGTGTGGTATAGTGCTTGACATCAATGTCTTTATGTGTGAGATTAAGCTATATTGACAAAAAGAGGAAGTTGTAATGAGCACTGCCTGTGCAAACAGTTATGCCAACCTGGTGTTGGCTTACTGGGAGGCCAGTCATGTGCTCAATAATAACAACTTTCGTCCATATATAAAATATTACAAATGGTTCATTGATGATGTCTATATCCTGTGGCAAGGCAAGGTTGAACAGGTTAAGGACTTTGTTGATTATTTAGAAACCACCACAGTTTTTTTTTTTAAGATTTACCATGCAACATTTAGATACTAAGATCAATTTTCTTGATGTGTCTCTTGAACTTGGCACAAATAATGGCATCAGTTCCACTCTGTATCGCAAAGAGTGCTAAAGGAATAATTTATTGTCTCACAGTAGTATGCATCCTTAACATGCATATAATACTATATTAAAAGGACAGATTCTAAGAAGCTCCAGATTACACACAAGAGAAGAAGACTTTTTGACAGTTAATGAGGTCCTGAGACAGCAGTTTATACAAAGAGGATATGAAAGGAATTAAGTCAATACATGAAAGAAGTCAAAATATTAAGAAACACATGGGGGCATGGCCATGAAGAGCACTGAGTATCAGTACTTCTCTTTAGCTGTCTTATCAGATTTTCTATGACAGGAATTTTATGAAATAACTATATTAATTGTGGATATTTTTTAAGTTTTTTGTTTCTCTTGATATAAAGAAGGATAGTATCTAAAAATATTTTAGAAAAATATAATTTTTCCTGTCAAAACTTCTGTGATACTCTGATCTTCACCAGTTAAAAGATGAGCTTCGCTAAAATAGCACATCAGGATACTACCTTAAAAAAGGAAATACAATCCTTGCTAACTAATATACAAGAATTAACTAGCAAAATAGATACAATTGACTTGAAATTGGATGATTTCAAAGAGATATGTACACATCAAATGGATACTAGTCATGAAGACCTAAAACAACAGAAAGAACAAATCTCAGAAATCCAAACAGCTCTCGATGATATGGACACCAGAATTCAGGAAAGTGAACATAATACTGAATTCCTTTTAAAACAAAATACTCAACTGCTATCAAAGGTAGATGATCTTGAAAACAGATCTCATTGTAATAATAAAAGAATATTTGGATTACCTGATAATACAGAAGAGAATAATATGGAAATGTTTTTAACATTGTGGTTGCCAGAAATTTTAGGACTTCCTGGATCACTTTCCTATGGTATTGAAAGGGCATACAGATCCATGTTCTCATCTAAAAACAGCAAAACTAGTTCTACTAAATCTGTGATTGTAAAATTCCTTCCATCACATGATAAGGAAATAGTACTGAAAACTGCTTGGGCAAAGTCACCAATTAAGGTAAAAGACAATTTAGTATGCTTCAATAATGATTACTCACCAACAGTAATCTCCAAAAGGAAAGTCTTTTTGCCCTTAATAAAAGAACTTAAAAAGAACCAAATAAAATCACACTTATTATTTCCAGCAAGGTTAAAAATCTTTCACCAGAATGCAACTCAAATTTTTGAGGACTTAGACACAGCTCTTTCTTTTGTTAAAACAAATAAGCTTCTGGACAAACTTGAATACATGGAATGGGCTACTGCTAGTTTAAAGAGGTTTCCAGAGAATGGAACATGGAAAACCTTTGAACAAAAAAAGAAACTTAGGAAATAACTATCACCAGATATGTATCTCTTTACTTGCTTCCTTTTTATATGTAAGTGACCCAAAAAAGTCCAGGGAGATGAAACTGGGTCAACAGGTAAGAACTGTGAACTTATTTTGTTCACTAATATTTTATTATTGTCTTTATATATTTCTGTTGGTGCTGGTATAATTTTATATTCAGTTACTGCATTTTACTTTAAAAGATTATTAGTATATTTTCTCATAGTATAAGTAGTTAGATAAAACTGGTTGAATGCTGTATCTATGATAATGATTAGTTGTTTATTTTAATTGATTTTCGCTATAATAGTTTATTTTTTCATAGTATATGTAGTTAGATAAAAGTGTTTGGTAGAATGTTGTGTTTATGATAATGATTAGTTTTTTTTTTTTTTTAATTGACTTTAGTTATATTACTTAGTGCTTATAGGTCTGATGCCTCTTCTTTGCTTTATTACACAATCTGGTTTATGAATAGTAAATGTAGCCTTATGTGGTGATATTGTTGAGCTGGTGAGATGGTTATGCTGTGTAGTACTGGGGCTGGTTGTCTTATTTTGGTGTTGAATGCTATTAATAGTTTCCTTCCTTTGGTGGTTTGGTGTCACTTGTTTGGTTCTGTGTAACCCCTTGCCTGCTTTCTGGTTGTGCTTGTATACATTAGATAAATGCAATATATTTTTTTTTGTGGCATGATTTCATTAAGTCTAAGGGCTTTGCTTTGCTTGTGGTTGTTTTGGAAAGCATCAGATGTTGATGTGGCAATATTCGGTTTTGGGATGGCTTTGCTGTCATTTTATCAGATAACAGTTATACTGCAGGCTCAAGCTTTTAAACTAAAGCTAAATGAGGTTACGCTCACAGTTTCCCACTGAAAATGATAAAAGTTGTCTCCAGAGCTTGAGAATTACTCTGAGAGATGCTTGTTGAGCAGAGGTGTCTGTTTATCGCATCATCATCCTGGTTTGGAAGTCTAACTGAACTCTGCACTGATCTGCAGCTAGATGGTGCAATTGGAATGTTTAAATGCTCAGGAAGCATACAGCAGATGCTTACAAGTCTGTGAATGGCAAGGTTTAAGAAATTTTGTTTCAAATGAAAGGGACAATTATAAAACAGTATGTAAACTTGTTTTTACTTTGTGTGAACTGTGCAAGGTAGTTTTCTTTAAACAGTTTATTATTTTAAAGTATATTCAATCCATTTAGTCTCTCTAGTCTCTGAACATACGAAATATGGTTGAAAGTTACTGCATGCATTCAATTCACAATATTTCCTATTTTGTAAACTATAGGCTAGATTAATTTTATAATGCATTGTTGGTTTACAAAAAATGTAATCTTCTAAAAAACAAAGTAAAAAAAGGTTCCTGAATGTTACAGAAGCAGCTAGAAATATGATGGTTTTAACACTGTAATGGCAAATTCACATGCTTTACTGCAGTATGACTACTAATAGTAGATAATTTGTGATAGTTTAGTAAGGTACTTACCTTAGTGCTACATCTTATTTGTACCTTTTGGTTATAGACCAGCACTCGTATTACAATCTATTTAAAAACACTGTTAGTCAGACGTGCAAGAGTTTTTGATATCAGGATACATACCCTTCATATATATTATCAAATAATCAGTACTCATTTAGTCTGATATCTCATGCTTAGTTATAGAACAGGACAAATTATGTACATTATTTTACAACCAATTTGACAACTGCAGTTGTTGAAACCAATATTCCTGGCTTGTAATTATAGGAATTCTGTATAAGATAAAACACTATTTACCAAATCCAAATAAAGTTGCTCTGACGTGAACATATTTTTACATGTTTAAAAACAGTATTTTTCAATTTACAGGTGATAATAACTTTCACGAGTGAAAGAGAGATCTGTTATGTGTATGTATGATAAATAGGGTATATTATAGTTTAATGACAGTAGTAAAAATATAGCAGAGGGAAAGGGTAACTATTCATAATTATCACCAGTAAGTTAATTACAATAAGTTTACCCTGTAAATCTTTTTTGATTCTAGGAACAGCAAGCTTGTCACTTATATGGCTTTAATTAGATTTTCAGTTATTAAATTTATTTGTTAACAGATCATTGTCAGTTATATCCTAGTTTATCTGGGCAAGTTCTGAGTGCAGACTAATTTTATGGGTAATATTTATATTCAAATAGTCAGCAAGTGTTTTGTTGATCAGACTAAATCAATATAGCTGGTAAGAACATATTTACACATAGGGTACATTTTTAAACTTTACATAGCCACTCCTAATTCCAGCAGATGAATATAGTAACCTCAGCCATAGTACTGCCAAAGCAACTACTTGTTTTTACTGCTTGTACCTGAATGGTTGCATTTTAAAATTATCTTGTTTATACAATAATTATACTTCCCATCAATGAAATAGTGTTCATGAATCACTATATCTTTCATGATGTACAAAAGGAGTAATCTTAATGCAAGGATTGAATTTCATACAATTGTTTAACACATGAGCTGACACATATAGGTTTTTTTGTACTGTATAGACTTCAGATTTGAAAGTACTGAATTCAAATTTATTTTTTGGCTACACAATGTGTTATGTATACAGCATAAATATAAATAGAACTATTCTTTTTGCAGTATTATAACCTGGTGCACATAGCTGACTATATATTTTATTAGTAGTTACACTGGTATTTGCTAATATGTCAACATTTATAAAGTGTTAGATATGGTTGCAATAGTTATTATTAAAACTTTAAGTGAAAAAAGAAAAGAAGAGGTATATGTTATAGGAAGTTTATTTGCTTTTTTAACTGATGGTTTTATAATACTTATTAAGTAAATAGTTATCAACATCTGAAAGCTTTGTATATATTCACATATTCAGTTTTGATGATGTTTATTGTTTTGAATGATATTATTTTTATTAGTTATTAGAATGTAGTAATGGTTTATATTTATAGTCTGGTTATTATTCTAAGATAATAACATTATTTTTTGTGCAATCTCTAGTTGAGTAAGTGATATTATGACCTGCTGCATATATCTTTCCATTTTAATTACATTGATCATTATGATAATTTCTCCTATAGATGATTATAAAAGTAAATTCTTAAAGAAATTTCATTACCAAAGATTTGTTAGTTTTATACCTTGCAAAGTGATTATTATATGATTATTTTATATACTATTAACATGAACAGAAGCTAAAATTCTTTATTCAGAATATATATTTCTCAGACAAATGCTGATTAGATGTTGCTACTGATGAGAGGGTTAATTTGAGTGATCATATGTCATTTGAATTGGGAGTATTAAACTCCAGGGGGGTTAAGGGTGGTTATGAATTTATCAGTTTAACTTATAAAAGTTTATTATTAGCTTTCTTGACATTTTCCAAAATTCTTAAAAGAGTAATTCTCATATGTCCATTTTTTTCAATGTTTCCACATTACTTTAAAAATAATGTATCTCTAGATATTCTTCTATTTACATTAATAATCTATGGCTTTGGTCAAAATATTTCTCTTTCAACATCATAATATTGAATGACTTCACTGAAGAGTATTTCACTTAACATTAATGGATTCAGTAATCCAAATAAGAGGGGAAGTTTCTTTAAATATCTCAAACTGCATAAAATTCAATTAATATTCTTACAAGAAACCCATTTGAAAACTGAGGATGTATTTAGATTAGATGTGTTTTTGCTGAAGGTTGGGCATCGAGTTGGCACCTCGGCGTTTCATAAAAATCTACTGCCAATCATTAGCAGACTGGAGTTCTGCTGTGGCGACCCCTTACTGTGAAAAACCCGAAAGACAAACAACAAACTAAATCATATTCAGTGTTAACTAGTTCAGAACATTCTCAAAAGAAGAGAAGAGTAGTCATCTTATGGAACAACTCATCACCTAAACCAAAAATTATTAATACTTATAACGATAATAAATGAATGCTTTGTCTTGCTAATATCCAGTTTAATAACAAGATATACGCCTTAGTAAATCTATACTGGATTCCAGGAATAGTTACTGATATGGTAAAACAACATTTTGATCATATAGTACAACTTTAAAAGGGACATAAAATATTAGTTGGTGATTTTAACTGTATTTTAGTCAATAAAGAATCAACATCACATAATAAAAAAAGAATTGCAGCTTCAGCCAAATTGTTGAAAGATTTTTTGGAAACTTATTTCTTAAAAGATATACATACTTTTGCTGATTCTGATTCCTTAGCTTATACTTTTTTTTTCAAATAGATATAATACACATTCAAAGATAGAGTTTTGTTTTCTAATGATTTAGTAGATTCTTTGATTAATACTAAGGTGATTACATGCCCATTATCTGATCACAATTCAATAATCTTCGAATTTTTAGTTACCCCCAACCTGTAATGTTCAAATAAACAGAACACCTGCTTATATAACTAAATTGAAATATTTTAAAGATTTTATAGCATCAGAAATTCAGAATTTTATTGAACATAACAATATAAATGATATTCTGAGATTTTTGTATGGGATGCTTTAAAAGCTTACCTCTATGGCAGAATTATAAACTGGTATAACAAAAAAGGAAAAGTTGGAATGAACAGCTAATAGAAATACAAAATAAAATTCTTTGAAACTTATTCAAGAAAAAGTTACTAATAAAATGATATAAAAAAAGAAATCAATTCTTTGAATACTAAGTATATGGAAATACTAAACCATAAAACTATGATTATTTTAGAAAAAATTAAAGTCTTAAAATTCTCCACTAATCCTAGATCTCTGAATTTATTAGCTAACAAAACTAAAAGAATAAACAAATGCAATAACATAAATGAAATATTCTCCCCTAAAAAGAAAAAGACAGTCTCAGGTATACAAAATATCTTAATTGAATTTAGAGAATTTTTTTACAAACATTAACCAACAATCCAAGGTAATATATTCTAACCAATAAATCAAATCTTTCATTAATAAATATACAAAAAAAAAAAAAAAAGACTAGTCAACAAGTTATTATTATTGACAGACCCATCTCTTTTAATGATATTCAATCCCAGATTACTAAATTAAATCTAAATAAAGCACCGGGAAATGACAGCATCATCCCAGAGGTTTATAAACTATTACCAGTTAATGCCTTAAAACTGCTACACAAAGTTTACAATATTTCCCAAAATAACAATTTAATAACTCCATCATGGAAATATACTTTTATCTCCCCAATCCTCAAAACTGATAAGGACCCTGTAAAATATTCATCCTATAGGCCTATCTCATGATTAAACATTGATTACAAAATGTTTATGTCAATTTTTGTGGATAAACTTAAAAATGCTTTGCCCACATTAGTCAGTGAAGATCAAACAGGATTTATAGTAAACCGAAATTTGTATGACAATATCAAAAGAATTCTGTCCTTAATTGAATCAGTTAAATACTTAAAAAAATAACTTAACATTAATCAGTCAACATAAACTGTGCTTTTGATTCAGTCAACTTGGAGTATTTATTTATACTTTTGGAGGAATTAAACTTCTCTAATAGTTTTATAAATCCAATTACAAGTTTATATCAAGGTAGCCAAGCATACATTAAAATAGGTACAAATATATCCCAAAATATACCAATGATTAAAGGAGCAAAGCAAGAGTGCCCTTTATCTCCTATACTACTTATATTGATTATGGAACCCTGGACTAATTTGATAAGATATGATGAAAACATTGAAGGATATAGGTTGAGTCCTAATGATGTTTCCAAATTACAAATGCTTGCAGATGACATACTCATTACACTAGGTGGTAATAATGCATCTATTCACGCTCTTTAAAGATGCTGCATATTTTCAAAAAAAGTCAGGTTTAACCTTTAATAATAGTATAACTAAAATCTTGAAAATCGGCCCAAAAGAACTAGAATTACTGGATGTCTATAAAAATACCAAGCACAGTCTAATGAACTACTTTATCTAGGCATTGTAATTGCTAACAACATAAAAGATATCATTCAAATCAATTACAATAAAAGCTTATTGGCAATAGGAAATCTCATTAAAAATGGAATAAAATCCAATTTTCTATGCATGAAAAACTTTTAATTATTAAAAGGATTATATTACCTAAAATTCTTTATATTATCCAATCAATCTCTTTACCCCCACCTAGTTCACTAATTAAGAAATGTAGTTTATGATACATAATTTTTTATGGTTCCCTATTAGACCTAGAATAGCCTTATCACATGACAAATTAGGAAAATGAAGGCATAGCTTTGCCTAATTTGGAAATCTACTTAGTCTCTACAATGGCTAAATTTATTTCTCTTCTTATAGATATCAACTACACCGCTAAGTAGAAGAACATTCTAGAAATATTAATGAGTAATGCAATAAATAATAAATCACAGAAATTAATGCTAATAGCTCCTTTATCTGGATCTTAAAGGATTACTTTTCTACTTATTCTTCTCAGACTTTTAGAACAAATTATATAATTTTTCTTTTGATTTCATTTAGAAACTATTTATATAAATTCAACTTGTATAAAGATTGGCTATTCTCCTGTTTCTTATAACTTACACACAATGTGCTATATTTTCTTCTGATTTTATGAAAATGTATTCTTTTCAACAAAAAAATTAATATTTTGGTCCCAAATTATATCTAATAATAATCTGAAATCCATTGACTTACTGAAGAATGAATGTGATTTTGACACAACATCCTGGTTGGATCTACTTGAAAGTAGGAAATATGTATCTAATAAAATTGATTCTATGACTTTATCAACTAAAAGTTCAGTTACTAAATTAATTCATATATGGTGTTGTCTATAAATCATAAATCACCAACTAAGAACATTTTATCTCACCTATATAAAGCAATTAAACTAGATAAAGATAATATATCAGAAAATGATTGGAATTATTTCTCCTTAATTAATAATCATCCCCCAACAGATAAAGACAAATCACATATATTACAATCAGCTAGTGTAACCACTTCTTCACTAAAATGGAAATTTTTCACATGGAGATATTTGCATAGATATTTTATAACCCCACTTTCTTTAAGTAAATTTAATAAGAAAAATGTTAACTGCTGGAGGTGTAATAATGTATTTATTGCTGATTGGGCCCATATGGTATATGACTGTACAGAATTAAATAACTTCTAGAAAGACATTAATCACTTTTTACAAGCAATTTTCACAGATAATTGTTTTACTCTCAAAATCTCTAGTGTTGTGTAACACTCCTGTTCCAAATTGTATTACAGAAATGAATCAGCCTCTGCTCTGGTCTATTTTCTCAGTAGTCAGGAAAATGATTACAAGAAACTGGATGTCTAAATCTTCTCCCTCAGTAAATGAATTTGAAAATCTACTTTCTGAAGTATGTAATTTAGAGATATTGACCAAAAAAGTAAGATCCTCTAGAAATACTATTGTAAGTAATATTTGGAAGAAAGTATATGATTTGTTAGATAAATAATTTAATAGTACTGTATCAATATTTATAAGAATTTTCAGTTTGTTAACATGCATTTGTGGAAAGTGTCATTGTATATAGTTTAAATGTGTTTGTTTTCTTCTTCACTGTTGTTAGTAAGCATATTCAAAATTGTACATAACTCAAGATAATGTTCTTTTATCTATTTCAATTCAATAAAGCTGTTTTTAAAAAGAAATATTAAGAACCATGTGAGGCAGACCATTCTTTTCAGATAAAAGTAATATCTCAAATATTTTTATGATTGTAGTAACATTAAACTATACTGGAATGTCAGAAATAATTTTCTTAAAGCCTTATTTAATGAATCGTTTGTTTTATCTAAAACTTTGGTTCTATTGAATGTAAATGAAGGTTCTTACTTGAGCAAAACAAACTTGTATCTACTCTGGACAATATTAGCAATTTCCAAGAAATGCATAACTAGAAGATGGAACTCAAGAATAGCACCTACTTTGGAAGACTTTTTAACTTTATTGGAAAGTTCAGTATTGATGGAAATTAAAATTAAAGAACTAAGGATTTACCCTAGGCCATTGCTAAAACACCCTTGGAGAAAAGTCTTATCATTAATAGAAACTCCACGACTACCACCAGATTCACTCTGATAATTATATATTTCTTCATTACCTCAATTTTATGATGTATTTGATTTCACCATCAATGTCAGTCTACTTGTAAATATTGTATATAGTTGTTTAAGTGTTATACATAATATTTCATGAAAGTTTTAATTTGTTTTGAAAATAAAAATTATATTAGTAAAAAAAAAAAATAAAGGCTTTATTTACTCCAATAGAGCAGGTACTCATCTCTGTAGAAATTGCACTAGGCAACAAATAGTTCAAAGAAAGGATGTCTAAACACTTTAGTGATATTTGCTACAAGAAACAAAAAGTCCATTGGTGAAGTATATGCAGTTTAATGCCAAACATTCTTTCTGTTTTCTGATTCTTCAGGTGATATGGGAGAATGAAAGGGGTGGAGATATCCCTTTTAACAGACTGAACGTGCTGAGATGTATTGGATAGGCGATCTGAAAGCTGACACACCCCCAGGACTTAATGCTTTCCTTCCTTTGAAGCCCACCCTGTGAAGGCATAGGCTGAATCATTGATTATGATTGGCTGTGAATTTCTTTAAAAAAACTTCTACTAACAATGAGTGAATTAGATCTGATGAAGGGTATTGCACATACCCAAAAACACTTCACTCTTTTTTATTGTGATGGACTTTTAATTTTTTATTAAAGAAATACATTTTATGCTTGACGCTGTGGTGGTTGTGCTACTTTATATTTGTTTCTGTTAATTCCTGGAGCAGCACTTAGCTTTAGTAGCTGCATTTCTACTTCTTTTTTCTGCTTTATACTTGTTTAGTGGAATGGCTACACATGGTGGAATGTATTGATACCAGTAATATTAAGTTGGATTATTGACTAAGTTTGTATAAGAATTTCACAACTGATACTACAATAAGGAATGTGACTAGAATTACTACCAATCTTCTACTATACTTAAACCTTGGTAATGTAAATGGAACAAAATAAGAAGATAAATTGGATATGGAAGGTTTTATGGCAGCCTACAGGGTGTTTGAGAACCTGTTTAATAAACTGAAAAAGCTTCAGTGGCAACACCTTTATATGGAGATGTGCCTCCATCTATAGAACAAGGTATATGGTTGTGGTGGAAGTGAAACAGAAAGAATTAAAATAAGTTTACAGGCGAAGTCTTTGTTGCTAAACTTGATGAATTATATTCCAATATTTCAGCATTTGATGTAAGGCTGGAACATGTTAAAGCTAGGAAACTAGTGAAAGACTTTTCAGATTTTAAGAATGGTAGTATTTTTACTTGGCCTAGAAATTATTCTACTAAGAGATTAAATGGCAGTGCTGCCACTAAAAATAATATAATCAATGTAATGAGAGATGCTAATTCTTTGTCGAATCAATGATCATCAGCTGAGCAAAATGTAACAACAGTTAATATGAATTTGAATAAGACTGATTTTATTGAGAAATGAGGACTTAATGCTTGCGTTCCTTTGAAGCCTGCCCTGAGAAGGCATAGGTTGAATCACTGATTATGATTGCCTGTGGATTTCTTTTAAAAAAACTCTACTAACAATGAGTGAATTAGATCTGATCTAGGGTATAGCAAATACCCAAAAGCACTTCTCTTTTTTTTATTGTGATGGATTTTTCAATTTTTATTAAAGAACTGCATTTTATGCTTCACTCTGTGATGGTTGTACTACTTTATATTTGTTGCTATATAGACATATGCGTATATATATATATATATATATATATATACACACACACACACACACACACACACACACACACACACACACACACACACACACACACACATATATATATATATATGTTTATATGTGTGTGTATATATATATATATATATATATATATATATATATATATATATATATATGTATATACGGGCCAGCTTCTAATAATCTAAACTCAAAAATATCTAAACTCAAAACTTCAACAAAAAATATCTAAACATAAAATATCAACAAAATCTAACCACATAAAAAACAACTGTTTTTGCATGAGACAACCCCCCCCCCTCATAATTATATAGACCAGTTCCAAAGTCACACAACTGTGGGAAATGGCACAAACCCTTCGCTAGTATAACTCTGAGGAAATATATCTATGTACTGTATGTATCTGTCTAGTTATATATGATATCAGTAGGGGAAAGAGAGGAACAAACATGGCCAGGCTGAGGAAACTGTGACTGATATTACTGGAAAAAGCAGAAGTGCTGACTGAACACTTCACTTGAGTGTTCACAAATGAAACCAAGGGGAAGGAGCTATGCTGAATGGAAGCATTGCAGAGTGGACAAAACAGTGGCTAGACACCGGGATATATATATATATATATATATATATATATATATATATAGAGAGAGAGAGAGAGAGAGAGAGATTGTGTGGAGGCAGAGAGGGAGCTGGCTGCTCTTAGGGCAGATAAGGCACAAGGACTAGATGAGTTGCCTTCAAGTGACTTTGAGAATCTGGGTAATGTTTTGGCAGAAGCCCTGGTGGAGATCAACAGATCCCTGGTTACTGTGAAATTGCATGAGGGATGGAAAATATCAAATGTGGTGCCATTGTTAATGGAAGAAGAGACAGGAAAAATCTGGGAAACTATAGGATGCTTAGCTTAACAGCAGTAACAGGAAAAGTCATGAACAGAAAAATGGTAATGAGAACAACAGTCTCCAGGACAGCAACTTATACAGGTTCTTGGCCAGATGGTGCTAACAGTTAAATATGCTCTAGTTTCATGACTGTGATACAGATGAGCTTGAGGCAACAGTTGCAATTAATGTGGTCTTTAAGTGCTTCTGCAAGGCATTTGACTAAGTCCCACACAGTAGGCTTATACAGAGACTGGAGTGTTTAGAGTTGGTCTAAAACTGGGGAACTGGATTGCTCATCACTGAATTGTTAGACAAAGCAATTTCTTGGGAAAGCAGCAATGCTATGAGTTCAGAAAGTGACTAAAGGAGTACTACTATTTTTAGTCTGAAGTCTAGCACTCTTCCATTTGTTGCCTCAGACATATATTTACAATATGAACACCTGTTCTGGTGATTATGCAAAGGCAAGTCCAGCAGTAGAAGATATAGGAAGAGTCTGGGGAGGGATTTCAAAAGGCCAAACATGTGAACAGAAAGCTGCCTTTTGAAGTTAAATGTAAGCAAATACAAAGTATTGTACTTGGACTATAAACACCTATTGTGAATTATCCCTTGGTAGAACTGATGACCACAGAGCAGGTGAAGGATCTGGGGGTGTTAATCCATCCTGGCTTGTACAATTGGCAGTAGGGAAAGAAGGCAGTAGCTATAACAAATAGAATGTTGGGATGTATCCTCATGGGGGGGGGGGTATGATACTGCTGCTGCTTAAGATCAAGTCACATAGATGGGAAGACATCACCCTGAATTGGAAGGACAAAGGGAGATTGAAGTGGTACAGTCAGCAGACTATAGTGACTATCTGAATATCTGATACTACTTCTTTACAGAGAGGGTTAAGACTCTTAGAATGGACTGCTGGAATAGGTGGCAGAGAGTGATTCCACAAAGGCATGCAACAGATTATTATATAGGTAATGTCAAGAGGGGAAGGCAGGCATGAAGGTGAGACAGAATGTTAACTGTAATTAAAGGGTATAATAGATAGGTTTATTGTCTCCTTCCATCATCAAGCAAAAGTAGTGTAAAACTCATTAACAATGTAGGCCTTGGGAGAAAAGGTTCAGATTTATGAGTCTTACTAATGAGAAGTCTAAAATATAAAAATAATTTCCAGACACAGAAATTAGTGTACACATACAAATATACAAGGAGTGTGAATGCAATGCAGATAAAAGGTACACATGTGAACAGTAAGTAACTAAAAGTTTAAGAAATGTATATACATGATACAAAGTTACAACAGCACAGTTTGCACAGCTCCACTGTGATAAGGCTGCTGGAGTACATCAGATCTGGTGAGATGGTGACTATTGTTGAGACACTTTGTCAACCTGATTTTTCAGTGTAGTGTAGAAAATTGGAACACTACTTCCAGACTGGCACAGAGTGAAGCATAGGTTACCATTTTCACAAAGGGTAAAAAGGAGGGTATGTTTTCATTATAGAAGAATTAAACTGCTCATCCTCACTAAGAAAGTGCATGGCAGGATGCTGGAAAGAATACCACACTATATACTAAATGAATGTCTAATTCAGGTGGTGTCATGCAGATTCTGTCCTGGTAGTGGAAAAAAATCAATCTTCTTTTTTTTTTTTTTTTTTTTTTTTTTTTTTTGTGCTGTTATAGATTTTAGAGCTATATAAGGAATATGATACCTCTGTATACACTTGTCTTCTGGACTTTGAGAAGCAATACGATCAGGTATCCTGGAATGTATTGCAGGAAGTCCTACAATAATACAGAGTACCAGGGCTGTTGCTGGTGTGCCATTTGGCCCACATTTTTGAAGAGTAAAAACCATTTCTATGTTCTTAATGTTAAATACACTGATGATGAGCATATTGCTTAAGCAATCATGTGTCTTGCCATGCTTCCTGTTTGCAATGTTCATGGAGAGGATAGCAAGATGCAGTCAGGTCTGGAAAATATCCTTTAAAGACAGAAAGATTGCATTTTTTTGGAGTTTGCAGGCACCATTATCCTTGTAGCTTCAAGTTACTGCAATGTCGAGCATATAATGTAGCAATTTGCTGCAGAGTGTGAAGTGACAAGGATGAAAATCAGGACCTCCAAATCAATAGTCATGAATGTCGCTTAGAATTTAGTGGATTGCTCTCTGCATGTGAAAGGAAAGTAGTTAACTCAGGTGGGGGAGTTTAAATATCTTGGAGTCTTGCCTCATGATTGAAAGCAGAGGAGATCAGGTCCCTTTTTCAATACCCTGGTCATTAGGAAACTGACAAAGGGAAGGTACAGATGTGGCAGTATTGTAGGTGTTCCACTGGACTGTGATTGTGATGCAAATGTTGCGTCTTTCGGCTTTTAGGGGTCGCCACAGCAGAACTCCGGTCAACTAATGATTGGTAGTTGATCTTTACGTGCCGAGTTACCAGCCCTGACACACAACCTTCAATGAAGGTATGCCAATTCACGCATGTCTCCATGCAGAAGACACTCTAGCTGAGAATCGAACCGGACAGCGTCTGATTGTGAGGCGACAACTCTACCGCAGCACCACCACCGCGGATAGTGATGCAAATACTGTTATAGAATGAAGATCTCAATTTCCAGGCCAGTGTATGTCCCACTCTCATTACGGTACTGCCCCTGAGGTGGTGACTGAAATGGTGAGATTGTGGTCACAAGTAATAGAAACAAGGTTTATACAGAGGAACCATAAGTGATGTCTGTTACCAAACATGGCACTAGCAAGAGTACCATGTTTACTCTGTGTGGCACAGTTAGGAGATCAACAATCCAGAAGGATCTTGGAGGGAATACAGCTACTACTGTTTTGTACTGATAGGTGAGTTAGGCAACTATGAAGGTTCTCCCAGCAGTTTCCTACCTGCTGGTACAGTCCACTGGGATGAAGCTCAGAGGCAGGCGTTGGAAACATTATATAGCTCATCTTGCATGGGAATGCATAGGAATTCCACAGGCTGAAATAAAGTCTATTGGTGGGATAAGAGAGGCTGACTTACCCTGCTCAGCCTGCTACTACCAAAGTCCACAGTTGGACAAGTGGTTTTGTAAATGGACGACCAGATGAAAGAAATGTAGTTTCAAACTATCAATAATGATATATAATCTCAGCAAACACACATACACCAGTGTAGTATACATACTGTACCCTGAATGCAGATTTAATTTCATTATATGGACATATATTTAGACACCAGCAAATGTATCAATAAATTTAGTGCTGTAAGTGGTAAAAAAATTATACTATTATTCTAGGTAACATTTATTAATATGGAATACCTTGTTGTACCATACTGTATTGCACTGTCTCTTACTATGACTTAATAGAGAGAAAAATATTATCATTAAGAACAAGACACATAATTACTTAGAATGATAAGGTCATGAGCATGGCACATATTTTAATTTTGTTACTTCTGGTGTTGACCCCTCCCAGTTTAAGCATGCTATAGTAGTACCACTTAACAAAGGTTTTCTTCCCTTCTGGACCACAAAATTTCTGCATAAATGCAAATCTTAGCACTATTGACAAAATAGTAGAAAAGGCTGATTCTGGTCACATCCTGGAATATTTCAGTATTTATTTTATTTATTTATTTATTTAGCCAGAAAGTATGGTGTTTTCTTGCTGATGAAGTATGGTTTCAGGAATCCCTATCCACCACCTACTGCGTCAGCGCAAGCATCTACCTGATAATGCTCAAAGACTCCTCACACTACTATCTTCACTAATATGAATAGAATGTTTAAACACATCAACCATATGATGCTTTAAAATAAACTTAACATAGGAGGATTTTGTACAAACAGAAAAGCTGGTTTCAAAGTTACCTAGCGGAAAGTCCCTTTAGAGTCACAGCAAGCCTTTTTTTTCGAAGACTGGTAGATTCTATTCCTGAGCCTCACGTCACATCTCACACTCCACCCAGTTTTGTTTACCTAATTTAAAAATGGTCTCTCATGTACATTTCCCCTTCCCACCATGACTCTGCATGACAGTTTACCTGATACTACAAAAAGACATAACTGGACTGCAAAAAATATGGGACTGACTTCACCGTAACAATCTCACAAAGACTACTAATAAAACTACCTGCAAAGTCTTCAAAACTCTGCAAAGACTGAAGAATATGGCCTGCTAATGTTTTAGAACTCCATAAATTCTCCAATCAACCCAGAAGCGGATGTATGCATATTTATTCATGTATGTATGTATGTATGCATTTATATTTTTATTAACATTTGTTAACCTCTTAGTCCATCTGAGCCAGAGGCCCCTTTTCAGTGGATTCCCATGGAAGAAAGCTCCTTGGTTTATATATTATAAGAAAACATAGACTGGAATTCAGAAACATATTGTCCCTGATTGCTCTGAGTTGGCTGCTGTTAACCTTTTGGGCAAGGTGTGGCACTATGTTCATTCATGAGTGACATAGCGAAAAAGCTGTAGAAAAGCAGCAGCTAATTAAGAAACCTATTCATGCAAGATCTGTGGTGAAGGTATACATTTCCCAGTCGAGACTGAGTAATTCAATGATGAAATCTTGGGAACATCGTGTCTGTATGCACATTTATGTGGATCAGCACAGTTATGTGATCACAGAGGTGGCAAAATGAGAAAGGAAGCCTTAAAGGGCTCACTGCACTTTTTAAACCTATTTTGTGACCAGATGAAGGCACGGAAATTGGAGTTCAATACAATGTTCTTCTTCTTTCGGCTTTTCCCAATTAGGGGTCACCACAGTGGAACTCTGGTCTGCTAATGACTGGCAGTAGATTTTTATGGTGCCAAGGTGCCAGCTCAACACCCAACTTTCAACGAAGGTGCACCCATTCACGCATGTCTTTTGAATGCCACTTGACCATGGGGAGGACATGCAGACTCCACACAGAAGGCTCTCCAGCCGAGAATTGAATGGGAGAACCTCTTGCTGTGAGGTGACCATGCTACCACTGCACCACCTTGGCTTCAGAGTTCAAGACAATATGGTATGGAAAAGGGAATGCAAGCAGATGGAAGCAAATATGAGGAAACTGTTTAAGAATGAATAGGATGGGAGAGGGAAAAGTAGGGTACGTTTTTCCTTTGGGACAGGTGGACAGATGTACATGTACTATATACCAAAAAGGTAAGGTAGGGAAAGAAATAAGAGAAGTTGAAGGCATGGTATGAGGTGGCAGGGAAGTTCATATAGGCACACACAACACAGTCACACACATACAGACACAAACATGGAAGGCAAAGAAGACTGACACAGGAGGTGCTGACATACTGAGGGAGGTAGACCACAGCAGATTAGGAGACATCAAACAAACAGAGGCAAGACAATGGTGATGTGGAGGACTGGACAACGAACAGGAGATAGCATAGACTTAAAAGGGAGTACAACAACTGGATGGATGATAGGGTGGTTACGACTCCCAAGTACTACTCTGTCCATGTCTTATTGGCAGTCTAGACCTTGTGCACCTCACCATTAGGTCCTAGATCAGATAAAGTTGGCAGTGCAAGCAGGAATAAAACTATGCAAGCCACAAGGGGAGTCTTTCCAGGCAGTTGATGTGGGCATCAAGATGCCAGTCCACCATCTCCCACAAACCTTTGCTAGTTGGTTCAGGACTATAAATGGATTGGCACTCCTGGTAGATCCACAGTCAGGGAGCAACAGTGGCCCTGACCAGTGAAGCCCCACCAGGGTAGGGCTAGATGACCTATCAGCATCTGCTGTCACTAGTACTGGGGAGGAGGCCCGAGCAGGTGCAGCCTCAGTTATTCTTGATGATTTTGGATGGTGGGGGACTGATGATCTAAATTGCAGTCACGCACAACTGCTTTATACAAAAGTAAAGTAAATGGAGAAAATTACATGCCCCAGATACATTTCTATAATAGAAAGGATAGAGAGTCTCAATGAAGGGTTGGGGAGAGAAATGCAAACATACAATGAAATACATACATTACTACTCAATTATAATAATATTATGGTAAGTCAAGTAGAACTGCAGTAGTCTTAAAAGGAAATCATAATTGAGATCAGAGGAGATCTATTACAAATGCAAATATGTAATCTGATATGTGTGATCTATGCATATTGAAACAGTTGTATGTGCAACTGTTCACTAACTGCACTAGCCTGTGATTGTCCAATTCCGTCAAGTGCTGGAAGTAGGATTAACTAATGTCACTGTGTGGGAATATTCAGTCATGTCTCCTTACATACACTGCAGAAATTATCCTGCACTTTATATGCATATATGTATATATATATATATATATATATATATATATATATATATATATATATATATAGTTTACTATCGTTTGTTTGAACAGCAAAACATTTTCCGTTAGAAACAATGAAAAGTAAACCCAAGCATAAACATTCCAACTGGCCATCATGTCGACTCAAATGATCGACACATTTGAGCCGACATTGTGGCCAAAACCATCACATGATAGTTGTATAGGAGCTGATGTAAATCAGACTCCTATATGACATATCACATTTTTGCAGGGGGGCAAGCCCCCCTTCGCCCCCATACACACCCCCACTAATATATTCTAACTCTGAGATCGCAGTACAGTGGAGATATGGATGAATTTCCAATCCCCACTGTACCGCGATCTCCGTGCAGATAGTCGAATACACTTATGCGAATGCACTACTGCATTCGCATAAGTGTGTTCAACTATCCCATCCATTAATGTTTTGTGCATGATATTCTGATTTTGGCAGCATTGAGCAGTGTTGCCAACAGACTGTCATTCGTACAAACCATAGTTGCTAATTGGGTTAAGTTCCATTAGGCCAACAGTCTTTTTCCAGAGGAGACCATGTAGAATATTGGAAATTCCTCAGTGCATCGATGGACATACCACTATTTTTTATAAGTGGCATGGGATTGTGTGTGTGTGTGTGTGTGTGTGTGTGTGTGTGTGTGTGTGTGTGTGTGTGTGTGTGTGTGTGTGTGTGTGTGTGTGTGTGTACACGTGTGTGTGCGTGTGTGCCTGTGTGTGTCCATGCCAAACTGTAGTATCAGTATTGGAAAATGAAGTGTGGGAATAGAACCCACAGCCTTCTGATCTTCTACTACTACAAGTGAATATACTACTTTTAGAGTCACTCAGACACCACAACTAAAGCCATACCCAACAATGAATAAGCTAACATATAAAGTACTGCAAAAGCATAACTGACATTAACAGCTTACAGGCTATGTACACTAACTAAAATGTGTTTACAGGCTATGTACACTAACTAAAAGGTGTTAACAGCCATCACAGTTTATCTACCTAATATGTCTGTATTGCTGTGCTTGTGAGTTTTTCATGAGATATATTGAGGGACAGAGAGCTATAGCAAGTGTACTATAAAAGCAGGTGTACTCACTCCTGCAACTGAAATGGTGGAACAATTAAAGGTATCATGTCAACACCACCTTGTGATTATCTTGGGACACACATAATTATTTATAGAATTGACATAGCCCTGTAATAGTAAGAGTATTAATAAACCACTTCAGCTTACATCCTTAATGTACCTGTGGGTAGCTGTTTCCATTTGAAACGGGATCATAGTGGTTGTAACACTGGAGTGTACCTATGGAAAGGGGCAAGTTGCAAACTGTATACTCCAGTGTAGTCTGATATGTGGGGGTGGGGGTTAAGGAAGTACACTGTACAGATGACTGTGGTTCCATGCGTAGCTTCATCGATTAGGTGTGTGCCTGTGTGCTTGAGTGCTTTTGTGTGTGTGTGTGTGTGTGTGTGTGTGTGTGTGTGTGTGTGTGTGTGGGTGTGTGCGTGTGTTAAGACTGGTGTTTTTGTGCCAGGTAATTAGGTAAGGTTTTACAACTGACTTATGTGTACATAACAGCATTCCCACTTGCGTGTGCAGGATAAGTGATAAACCATAAATAGTCTAATTTGACGAACAACCCTTACTGGCATATTCTACACATCAGTATGCCTGGCAAAAGAAAGACAAGGAAGTGCAATTTTCTCACAGAGAAATGAAGTGTTTGTGCAGGCTGTCCATCTCCATGACTAACGTCTGCTCAGGCACAAGACTGGTTAACACTATCATGACAGTGCATGGACAGGTATTGTAAATGAAATTAATGCTGCTGGTGAACAAGATCATAGCTATGAGCAGGTTAGATATAGGGCCACTGCCTTTTTTATGACACCAAAAATTATGCTATCTGCATGCATGCAAGAGCATGGCAACAGGAAGCAGGCATCAGTCAAATCCCAATTGATGGAGATGGATGAGTTTCTGGTATCTCTGCATATGGAATTAGAGAATCATTGCATTCCCATGGTGTGGTGTTAGAGCTGGAAGCTGAGCTTTAGTGTGCTTCTTGGGTGTCAATTAGAGATGCCCCAAGTGGATAGGAAACTCCATGTATTAAGACATGTATGATATAGTTTAATAGTTATACCACTGAATACAGGACTAAAGTTGTGTGCTTTCTATACATGCAATAAATAAGGGATACAAGTACCAAGGGCACCTGCACAAAGTAATGTTATAGTACCCATTATTACCTCTATTTTCCTACTGTATTCATTCTACACTGAGAGTGAAATATAGGCAGTGGGTTAAACTTATTTTGGTTCTTATGCTTTGGCATCTTCATAGGTGATGCTCTACCTGGTTCTGCCAACATGAAACTTTCAATGCCTGATGATAGGGATAGATCCATCTCTGATAATGGTGAAGGTGAGCAGTGGTCACAGTCAGAGAGTACAGGGTTAGAGGTTAACACAGGGAGTGTGCACACCAGATCCCCAACTCAGATCATGGTCACAGCATGTGTGCCTGTAGACACCACCCAAGACACACCATATGCAAAGGATAGGTTGGTACATGCACACAAAGTCAGGGCAATGTTTCACCACAAGTGTTCCAGCCATCAATGCCTGCCATATGTTCCACAGAGTATGGGGATGAGCAGATGAGTGCACGTACTGGTACATGAAGATAAAATGGGTACTGCCCTCCCCAGAACTAGTGTGTCAATGTGTGAAACCTAATGTATGTGCATGACCATCTTGGAGGAACTGGCTAGCAACACCTTATCCTTTGCAGACTTGATATTAGTACAGCAATGTCTGTGAGATGACCTATGGGAGTACATGCCCTGTACTGGTGACATTTTTTGACATATCCGTCGCCTACTGGTGTATGGCAAGTCCTCATGTGCTCCACTTTATATACCAGGTGTGTTTCACATAACTGTCCACCTCTGCCTCTACTGAGGGTAATAATCATGGATGGGTAGGGCAAGTTCATAGACACAACACGTCAACAGCAGCACTGGGTGTGGAGTTGCTTACTGACAGAAGTTTCCCCAAGGTCATGGTACTCTTGCTAGTACCAGGTTGAGTAATGGACATCACTCAAGGACATTCAGTACACCTACATTTAGCCAAGGTCATGTTTCTACCCACAACACTCATGGAAGAGGCACCATATGGGCAGGGTGTGCACAGGATGTCAGTATATCTTTCATGCATGCAGTGGACAAATCTGTTAAATTAAGCTGCAGTGCAGCACCTTCTGTAGAGACTATGTACCACAATATGCACTCAGTCACACACACACACACACACACACACACACACACACACACACACACACACACACACACACACACACACACACAACAGCCCCTAGTGCCTTATATACTTAGATAACCAGTGGCAATCCTTTTGCAAAAATCCCCTTTAGACCTACCTTATACATACAGTGCTATCATAAATTTTCATTTTCTACAGCACTCGTATGTTTCCCTTTTGACGACATTGCATAATCATGTCCCATCCTCCATCTATGCAAATGATGATATCTGTGCTCTGAACTTTGTACTTTGTTACTTGGGTAGCCTGTATCTCATACACAGTGCGGCTAGGATATACACGGGTAAACACAGCCTGGTATTGGTTTTGCATTCATCACTTTTACTGTAGTGTATGTGCTTTACTAAGGCACTAAACTATGTGCAAGCCACTGCCTCTTTGTCAGTGTCATGACATACTGCACCATCTCCATCTTGCATGTTCTTCCTCTGTTGATGGTTCCTATATATCCTCATATAGTGGAAGATGTTCTTCTGCATATGGCCTCCCTGTTGTAACCACTTCATCATTGTCATGTTGTGAAACATTGTACACACTGACAAATATTTTAGCACATCTGTTAGGGTCATACTGCAGGGCACTACTAGATCTATCCAGGCAGGAAAAGCATGCCTTCAGCAGCCCAGAGAAACACTCCACTATGACCCAGGTTCATGATAGGGAATAACTGTATCCATTGAGTGTGATAGTCTTAGAATTTCTGATAGGTGTCATTAACTATGGCTGCAGGGTATATCCAGCATAAGATGATGCCCATAGAGAAGTTACCCCCTCAAACTAGAGATGAATGTCAGATATGCCATATGTGGGAGCTATGATCACTGCCTGGGTGGCCTGCTGGTACATTATAGATGATAACTTGTACGTTACAGATTATCTGACAGTTGTTGGAGGGTTATTTTGATTTGACTTGTCTTCTGGATTATTCCCATGCTGCAAATATAATGCCAATATCCCCAAAAGGGGATAATATTACATTTCTTGGTATTTAGTTTCAGTCCTTTTTCTAGGCACAGGTTATAAGTTGTGTTAGACCATTTTGAAAGGTAAATGTATCATCAGGAGACTTGAGAATTTTACCTAGTTTCTTACATCTTACATTTAATCTGAATACACAAAAGTGCATGAGAAAAACTCAACAAAAACTGATGGTTTACAGAGCCAAAAACTTTCTCACTGATGCAACTAAAACTACATTTGCCACTACTTATCTCCTCCCCACACTTCCTTATGGCACTCCCATCCTCACTAACCTCCAGGCTTCACAAAAATTAAAACTTGAATGATGCTATAACAAAGTTGCTGAATTTGCAGCAAATATGCCTTTCAGAATCCATCACTGTATACCACTAAAAAGCCTAAATTGGTTAGAACTGCCTCATCAACTAACATGTACACAGCGTCTTACCACCTATAGAATTATCCAGTATCGATCTGCCTATCCAGCACTAAAAAACATTCTACACAGCTATGTTCCCAGTCTGAAATTGAGATCCAGTGACCAAAAATGTCTGTCTGTCTGTCTGTCTGTCCATACTGGAAAATATTAAGATACAACCAAACACCCTAATACTGGGTGATTTCAACTACCCTGCAATTAACTGGGGAAACTACTCGGCTACCAACTCCTTTTCCCAACGGTTCTTGGAATTCATAAATTCCAACGCCCTGGATCAACTAATCCATTGTCCCACCAGGGGCTGCAATATCCTAGACCTGGTCATTACCAACATGGGAGATAGATGCTCCACATCAGTGGTCACCCCCTCATTGGTCAGATCTGACCATAAGCAAATCACCCTTGACATCCACATCCCACTCCCACTCCCCAGTAAGGAAACATCCTTAAAAAAACTTCTCCAAAGCCAACTCCATGCTACTGAAGTCAGAAGTGACAAACTTTATGACACCCACGCAAACGGGATCTGGAAGTTCGACTGCAGAATCCCACACTAAGGCACTGTACGAGCACATCCACTCGAGCATGACTCGTGCCATCCCAAATAGAACCAAGATGCTCTTCTCCAAAAAAAGGAAGCCAATCTGGTGGTCCCCTGCTATAAACAAACTATACAACAGAAGGAAGAAACTGTTGCAGAAAAGAGGAAAATCCCAGGATGCAAAAAACTCCCTCACCAGCCTCAGTAAGAAGCTGAGATCCCTCATAAAATCCTCAAAAGCTAGTTTCGAAAATAAAATTGCCAAAGATTCCAAAGACGACTACAAGGCATTCTATAGTTATGTCAAAAATCTAAATGGCAATGCTCAGATCTTCTCTGAGCTACAACAGAATGGCATTAAATATACTGATCCCAAGGATATTGCCAATATCCTGGCAGATCAATTTAGTGCCAACTTCACCCCCTTCTCAACCCCTAAAGTGCCCATCTCAATACCAAAAGATTGCCAAATTCCGGTAATCATGGCCACACAGGTAGAAACCACACTCTCCAAAGCTAAGAGTACAGCATCCATGGGACCAGATGACATCCCAGGCTGTGTACTACATGAACTACAAAATGAACTGGCACCTCACCTAAGTGTCATGTTTAATCATAGCCTCACCTCAGGCTTCGTGCCCACTGAGTGGCGCACAGCTACAGTCATCCCACTCCACAAGGGAAGATCCAGCTTGGATCCCGGGAATTACCATCCCATCAGTCTGACAAGCCTGATCTGCAAGGGCATGGAATGCATTATCATGGAACTTATAAACAAAGACATTGGCAACCTTCAAACACTGGACCCCACCCAGTTTGGGTTTGTGAAGGGCAGATCTTGTCTCCTGAATCTGATTGACTTCTTTGAATCAGTCTCCAGAGCTGTGGATGAGGGTAAGGCAGTACACACAGCCTATCTGGACCTTGCCAAGGCCTTCAACACCATCCCCCACTCTGGAATCATAGATAAACTTACTAAGCTGGTCATAAATCCCTACGTCACTTGATGGGTTGCCAACTGGCTTAGTGACAGAACCCAGCCTGTAAAAGTAGACTCCAAATCCAGCTCCAGACAAGTGACAAGTGGAGTACCTCAGGGTTCAGTCCTGGGACCACTCTTGTTTGGCATCTACTTCTCTGAAGTACAGGCCAACACTAAGTGACTCTGGCTAACAAAGTTCACAGATGACTGCAAACTGGGAGCCATTACTGAATCCCCAAATGATGTGGATATTCTGCAAAAGGGCCTTACAGAAACAGATGCCTGGTGCCACAGCCATGGGCTCAAGCTTAATACCAAGAAATGTATAGTTATCCCCTTTGGATTAAAAAAACATGTACCCATGAAATACCACATAGGTGGCAGGACACTAAACATCAAAAGTGTGATGAGAGACTTAAGGACACAGGTGGACAGTGGTCTCACTTTTGATAACCACTTCGCCACAACAGTCAGGAAATCCTTCTATGTGGCACACCTCATCACTAAGGGCTTTTCATCCAGAAAAAAGGAGGTCATTGTCCCACTGTACTCATCCCTCATTAGACGCATTATAGAGTATAATGCCCCATTTGGTATGTACCTCACAAGACATCTGCAACATCTGGAAAGGCCACAGAAATACCTCACTAAAAGAATCACATGCCTAAATCAGATGCCATATGCTGACCGTCTAAAAAACTCCATCTATACTCTGTGGCATATCATCTACTCAGAGGCAATCTCTGCTTAACATACAAGGCCATGTCAAACCGTGAGCTGTTGGACATGCTCCCCTTAAAGAAACTTCCAATCCCTCAGTGCAACACGCTCCAGGGATTTAAACCTTGTCATCACAATGAACAAAACATGCTGGAGGGATAGGTTCCTGACCCAGAGACTCCTCATACATTTCAAGCAGAGTGCCTCATTGGCCCTCTTCAAAAGGAACCTTGATGATTGGATGGGAGATAGGAAATTCACCCCCGGGATCATGTCAGTCACCCTGCTAGACAGGGGTCCAGGGAAGTAAACATTGTGGGAGGGAATTGTTATGGCTAGGCTTGCATAGGCCCTAGGGCCAATAGCCTACTACCAACCTATGAACCTATGAACCTATGAACCTGTCTACAAATCTATCAAATCTGCTGGGCATTGTCTGTACTTGAACAAAGTTGCTACGGTCCAACACTCCTTACCTGTATCTATCAGGCCAATACTCTCCTTTTCATCTTTCCAAACCACTCTGGAAAAAAAAAACTCCCTAGCTAAAAATCTAGCTCTGTTGCCACTCAAAACCAGGACAAATTATATCCTTAAATGTGAATATGTACCTTTTCATTCCATATAACTACTTACTCCCCCTTCTTCACTTACTTCCTTATGTCTATTACATTCTCTTCCCTGACTTTCTATGTAAATATACCAGAACCCTATTTTTCCCCTCACTTCATATTGCAGTTCATGTTTGTATTAGACTACCTTACCTTTACTTTCTTTACAAACTGTCTAAAATTTCTCTAAATATTAAATGATTGTCATGTAACTTGTATCAATTCTTAACCAATGTTTCTATATTATGTCTAATTTGTTATAATTATTTAGATTCCAGATGGTTTTGTTTTGCTTTTGAAGAATTATTGTTCTTAAAATGTTTTGTAATAATTTGGAGCTTTTTGCCCTGGGCTTCCAATGAAAATGAACTTCTACCCAGTCTGACTTTCCTGATAATCAAATGTCAATAAATAAATAAATAAAATGAACAGTATGCCCACTGTGCCCCACTTGAGTGGCTTTCTCAAGGAACCTAGCAGGCATAATCTATCTATTATGAAGACAAATTTTTGTGGGCCAGCCAAACTAGATTTTTGATGTTATGATTTATGAGGTTAATGATGACGCACAACATGGCTTTACAGATTAGACTAGCAAAGCTGCCATGTCTATAGTTTCCAGGGCCTGTGGTCCCTCCACCCTTGTAGAAGCACATTCTTACAGCAATGCGCCAGTGTTTAGCGAGATAACTTGTTGCAGTTTCCAAGTTCATGATTGATACTATTAGACAACCTGGCATATTATTAGGACCCATGGAAGAAGTATGTTTGGTCTTTGAAAGTACCTTAAGGACATTCTCCATAATAATGATAGGTGGTGGGAGTGACTCAGGTATGACTTGAGCCTGGATGGGAGTTTTAGGGGAGATGTTGGTAGCAAATTTGTTTGTCAGTATGTTTGCAATGTCATTTGGGTTTTTAGTGTGAGGCTGCATTGTGGAAAAGTTCAGAACAATGTTGTGTATTATTTCTTAGTTTTCTAAGATAGATATAGAATGAATTTCAGTCATCCTTTGCCACAGATGCTAGCCTCAGGTCATGAGATGCATTGCTAGTCCGTATAATGGCCAGTTTTATAGTGAATTTTTTATCTACTGTTCTCATGCTCGGGAACTCTTTTCTTCCTTGGTCATTTTGAGTTTGTTCCTTCTGTTACATACATTATTTATACTGACTGATGACCAAGGTGGTTTATTTTGGGTCTATATTATGTTATCAAAAAGGGATTACAGAGAATGTGTTTTCATCATCCCTTAAGTATTGAACCGCCAGTTACACGAACGGCCAATTCAACGATTTTTTTTCCTTGGGGAAAAAAATTGCTTGGCTGTCATTTTTAATTTGCCGCTTTCCCCACTGTAGTGTGATCTCAGAATTGGTATATTTAGTTAGGGGGTGTGGAGGGTGAAGCCTCCCACATTGGGGGGTGTGGAGGGTGAAGCCTCCCACTTTGAAATGTTTGTAGTGATGTTTTGTTCCTGGTCTGCCAAGCAATTTCTTTCCAAAGGAAAAAAATCGCTGAATTGGCTGTTCGCAGAATTGGCGGTTCGCTGTTCATGGGTCGATGAAAAGGCATTTGCTGTAATGCTTTTTCTATAAGATAATATAGACCAGTTTATTTTTGCATTTCTGAATGTATATGGTTCTAGTGGGGACTGTTAGATCAATGAATTCATCTTAATGGGCATAAAAATAATTAGTGTAGCTGGCTGCATATCTGGGGTCAAATGTAGAAATATTGTGGGTAAATGTAGAGATCTCATCATGTGAATGTATGATGCTGACGTTAATGAAGTCTCTAAGGAGGGTGGTGTTGGTTAGTGGGGGAATGGAGGTTCTGAGAGTAAAGGTCACAGGCTGGTAGTCCGACTTTACTAGTGAGAGACCAATCAGGGGACTGGAACAAGCATGAGATGAGTTTAAGAGAACAAAGTTGAGAATGTTTCTGCCCTTGGTGGGTCTGAGGACAATTTGATCCAGGGAGTTCTAGTTTACCCAATGCCAAAGTCTGTGTGCATATCTGGCATTAAAAGCATACATACTCCATTCTATGGGGGGATATATGAAGTCACCAAACATTAATGAGCTATGGCTTATAGAAATATATTCTAAGAAAGCCAGAGAATTCTAATGATCATCTCGAAGAATGGAGGGGTCAATGAGATATGTTGAAAGTTTGACTTACCTAAGGTAAGTTGGAATTCTAAGAGCTGACTGCTTTAGTCTCTGAGTATCACTCTAGAAGGTATATGTTCACTATCAAACACAGAATTTCTGCTGCAGTTCCCAATGGGTCCAATGGCATGGTAGGCACAAAACCCATGCAGTGAGGGAGTGCTTTCCTTACATTTGAACATTGTCTCTGTAACTGCACATACATGGACATGTTCCAGATGCAGAAGTACCTTGACATCAGGCAGTTTGTTCTTAAGATTTGAGGCACTGAGAAGAGATATTTTTATGTTGTCCAGTTTGATATTACAAATTTTTGTGAAGCTGGGATGTTTATTAGATGAATTCAACATAAAAAGGGCCTAATGGGGGCAATAAAGCCTTCAGCCAGTATGCTGAAACCCTTGAACAAGAGATGCAGGCCATTCTTAACAAAGCAAGTTTGACTATCAATCATCTCATCCTGCACCAATACATGCTGCACCCCCCCCCCAGAATGACACCAGCTACTTAGCAAAATGCAGAAACCAAGTTCCAGCATGTCTATCTGCATGTCTCTAAAGGTTTTGTGAACCAAGTCATTAATCATATGTGGACTATTATTTTATTGTAGTTAAACTAATTAGTGTTGAGGGGCTTGAGTGCCCTTATTAAGTCAGCAATCCTAGCTCCTGACAGGCAGCTAACTTTAACCTTGTCCTTGTTCAGCCTTGTTACAGCTGAATTTGTATGTCTAACATTTGAGTCACCAATCAATAGAACATTCCCAAAAGATGGTTTATAAGTGCTAGACATGGGATACATTTGTTGTCATTGACTTGATAATGTGGGGGTGCATGAGGTAGCTGTATTTTGGGGCTTATACTGACAGCTAAACTTAAAAGTTGTATAAGCCTTCGGTAAGGATTTTTAATGGCATCAGAAGAAGGCATTTTTGTGTCATCTGTATGAGGATGTTGCATGTGTATGGGTGGGGTATGATGATATGATACTCACTGCATGATGTCAACTGGGAGAGGAATACCTCCAAGTTTGCTAGGTATTTATACCCTTCACAGATAGAACCTTTAAAGAGACAAAGGGCTTTCACCTTAGGAGGAAGAAATGGGACAAATGAGTGGCAGGAGGGAAGCTAGCTAGCTTGATATTTAAGGGGAGGAGCGGTGTAAAAATCATTAAGATAAAATAAAATAATAATGCAATCCAGGACCCAGGCAGGTTTGTGCAAAGGAGGTCAGAGTTAGACTTACATCAATGAAAAAAATTGCTGCTATTTGTACAAGTCTGACTTTGTAGGGGACAGTGTTCTAGTCAGCTGCTAAAATGAAGAATTTTCTCTGAAAATAAATTCCACAAAGGAGTCAAAATGTCAGCTCCTACATATCTGTGTGCAGAGACTTAACATCTGGGTGGAGAACTCTAGAATTATGCTGGCTTAGAATAGCTGGCATGAGATTCAAAGGAACAAATGTTGAATCATTTTTTTTCAGAAGAAAGATCCAGGATTGTTCAGGTGAAGCTTGAGCTACTAGAGGAACATTCTCCATCTGCATTAGCTTTTATAAAAAGTCTCTGAATATGAGTGAGAATAAAAAAGCTGTATATCATACTGCTACTACAAGATTTAGCATGTTTTAATACTTGACATAAAATTTCTCCTGTTGAGAACTTTTTGGTGTGGCAATGAGATTCCAGCAAGGCATGCCCCAAAGACATATCAGTTGTTTAAATCATTTTAGATGGAACTGGACAGTTTTGGTCTAAATGGAACTGCAAAATAGCAGTATCTGTTTATATACTAGGGTCACTCAACATATGTCCAGCTTAATTCTCATTGAGAGGGCTAGAGTCCATACTTCCCTGATCAATCTACAAACATGATACAATCCTGTGTTATTCAGTAATATACCATAAAAGTTGTGCAGTCTTTATTTACTGGAGGAGTACCTGGCAAAAAGGTCTTTGCAAAGGCTCTTTAAACCTGAAGAGAAGGATTGTCATATCTTCTATTTGTATATGAAATTCTTACTGATAAAGGCAGAGGAGTGAGATGAGATGTATGTGAGACATAAGACATAGGTCTGGTGCCTTAGAAGAATTTGGTTGAGTAGCAGTGAATGGCAGCAGAATTGTTTTATCTTCTGTTTCAGGTCTCAAAGCAACTTTTGTTATAAAACAGGGATGACTTTTTGGACCGTGCAGGCATTGTTTGTTATCTCTTAGTCAAAGTGAACCAGCAGTTTACTGTGAATTGATTGGTGCGGTAATAACAATTTTGTGAGAGATTACTAACAAAATTCAGAGACTGTCTTAGGAAACTAAAATCTTAATGAAGATATCAGTATAGATTTAATGTTTCAGATACAGAAACATGAATATGACTCAGTTCTTGAAGAAAAAAAAGGAAAGGTATGATAAACAAACACTGGAAAGAGAAAGAAAGATGATTTAGACAGACTTCAGATTGCAAGGAAAATGAAACTTACCCCAAACTCCATTCTTATAAGGTGGGACAGAACAATACAAATAATTTAGAACAGAGGGGAAATAGAAGGCCTACAATAAATGATAGCTGTTATGCAATGAACGGACACTGGAATAATAATGAGATGGCAGATTAAATGAATAATGGACATTTGCTAAACTATGGGGATTTTTTAAGTTCCCATTTTCTGAAAGTCAGAAAGATTGGCAGCAAGACCATTCTATTAGGAAGCAGTCAGGATGATGTCACAAGACAACAGGCAGTTTTAAAAGAATAGACTAGTAACAGGACAAGGAAGAGGGTGAGGGAGATGTAAATAGTCATAGCATCAATGATCTTTACTGATGAAAAAAATAATTTTAAGATTTTTAATTTTAGTGATCTGGAAATAATAGAAACTTTTATTGATTTATTCTTTAAAGGATTTACATCTGTGCCCACAACTAATATGACTCTTTTTAAAACCTTAACTGAATTCAAACTATTTGTGAGGAAAATGAACATGAAATTGATATGGAAATGCAATGTAGATAAAAATGTTTTAAATGAATGCAATCTGATGTTGCATAGATCTAGTTGAATTACCCCTTCACTACATCTGAGTTTATTATTGTTTGAAACAACCCATGAATTAGAACTTAGAAGTACCTATAAGCAAAAGTTGACAAACGTTTCATAATCTCACTTTAAAAGAAAAAAGTATATGGATAGATTTTACTAAACAGATGAGTAAGGTTTATGAAACCAGTTAGATGTAGCTGGATTGTAGTTATAAATTCAATATCTTATTCCATAACAATGCAGCAATTACTTATGGATGACAATTTTTATGTGCTTGTAACAAGAACATTGTTGATATTGCCTATAATAAAATTAATTTGCTTTTAGATTATGTAGTTAAGCAAAGGATGGTTGACAATAAATTAGCATAGTTCTTAAAATTAAGAATTCCCACCATTTATGCGATTCTCAAAATTCATAAGTTAGGGGATCAGTTTCCTGTTATACTTATTTTTTTTATCTGTTAACTCTGGAATTCAATCTCTTGCAGTTTTTGTGGATGGAAATATAAACATTTTTTTTAAAAACATTCCATTTGTGATTTGAGATTGTCACTTTTCAGAAATTTTGGGAGAAGCATCTTTTCATGAGGAAGCTATGTTTGTTACAGCTGATATTAGAACATTATATATTTCAGTCCCTCATGATATAGGACTAACATAGGTCAGGGAAGCTGTATTGTTTGAAAACATTTATGAAATTCAGTATTTAAATTGATTAATTTATCTAATGAAATAACTCTGAGAAACAATTTCCTATTTTTTGAATGGAAATACTTCCAACAAAAATGTGGGTTAGCTATGGGGACAAGACATGCATCAGTATTTTGCAAAATTTGTGTTATGGATTTGGTAACTGAAAACAATTTGGGAATTTAGGTATGTCAAATTTCTGCAATTGTATCTGTATTTCCTTGACAATATTTTCATTCTGTGAAAGGGGGGATACAAGGAAATTGCCAGAAGTTTTAAGATATCTTGACTGATCTATTAGAGCCTTAAACTTCAGCTATAAATTTGATAATGTTAATACATTTTTGATGTAGATGTGTATAAAGATACATATACTAGGGTATTCCTGTCTACACTATTTAGTAAGGAAATGTTTTCTAAAAGCCATTTATATTTTTCAAACTATTACCCATTATGGCAACAGAAGAGTTTAGTTAAGGTTTACATACTTAGATTATTAAGGATACCACTGATGACGAGAATGTTTTAATGGAAGTGAAAGATGTGGATAATGTTTTTAGAAATGATTAATTTGGATGAATTGGAGATGATTTGCTGAAGTAATTAACCACAGTACTGATTTTCTACTGATATTGAATGCTAGGAAGAGGAATAACTTTAATTAAAGGAGTGATAATAATAGTAATGATAGGGGAATGTGTTGTTATGAAAGATTATTTTATGGATCCTAAGTTCATTCCATTTTTCATAGATATAATATTATAAAATAAAATTTAGTTAAATATTGGAAGATGATTATTGCCAATAGTAATTTAAAAGACAGTTTGGGTGAGACACATACCTTTTCATATAAGAAAGGGAGGAATATAAAAGACAAATTAGAAATGGTAAGTGCAAAAGGAGAAATAACTGGAAAACTGTCATCAGCTATAACATATGTATTGTTTTCAGCTGAGTACTTGTAAGCAACATAGATTAATGTATTAAAGAAGCACCCAGTATTACAGTTCCTGTGTACTCCGGGGTGATCAAAGCTAAGAGACACTATAATTATCTCATCAAAAAGGGAAGTTGCCCTGTCATGTGATTATTTTATATAGCTTGTTGTTGTTGTGTCTTTTGGCTTTTCCCGGTTAGGGGTCACCACAGCGGAACTCTGGTCCGCTAATGATTGGCAGTTGATTTTTACATACCAAGTTGCCAGCCCTGATGCACAACCTTCAATGAAGGAACGCAAGTAGATGTAAAATATATGAACATTATTATAGTATAAAAGATGAAAGAAGTGCTTTATGTAGACAGGTTTTTGTCTATACGATATTATTGTATGTATCAGAGTGCTAGCCATCCATTATCTATGATTCCAGCATACAACACATATGTGATCTATACCAAAGGCGTAGGTAGCTATTTTTATACCAGTGCCATCCTCTCATCTGACACTCCTCCAGAAATAATAACAAGCTCTCCACAAATGTGAGAGCATCTTGGTTCTATTTGGGATGGCACAATTCATGCATGAGTGGATGTGCTCATACAGTGCTTTAGTGTAGGATTCTGCATTTGAACTTTCAGTTCTAGTCTGCATGGATGTCATGAAGTTTGTCACTTCAGACTTGAGTGGCATAAAGTTGACTTTGGAGAAGTTTTTTATGGAGGTTTCCTTACTGGGGGGTGGGGGTGGGATGTGGATGTTAAGGGTGATTAGCTTATGGTCAGACCTGACTAATGAGGGGGTGACCATAGGTGTGGAGCATCAATTTCCCATGTTGGTAATGACCTGGTCTAGGATATTGGAACCCCTGGTGAGACTATGGATTCATTGATCCAGGGCGTTGGAATTTATGAATTCCAAGAACCGTTGGGCAAAGGTGTTGGTACATGAGTTGTTTTCTCAGTTAATGACAGGGCAGTTAAAATCACCCAGTATTATGGTGTTTGGTTCTATCTTAATATTTTCCAGTATGTTTAGAAATATGTAGTGAGAATCTTGGGGTATGGTGGGGGATCTGTAGCAAGCTACAATATGGATTGCAGTCTTACCTAGTGTTAGTTGCACCTGGAGAATTTCAGACACATTGTGTTGGGCAACTAGCCTGGTGGTGTGAATATCCTTGGTGAATATTGACACTCCTCCACCTTTAGTGTTTCGGTCCTGGTTTGGTGGCCGAAAAGTGTGGTAAGAGTTGTAGCCTGGTATTGCAGGGGTGTTCTCTGGAACCTTGAACCAGGTCTCAGTTACTGCACAGTTATTGATGTTCTCCATTTTTAGGAGTGCCTCAAGAGAGTGCATTTTGAGGTTTAGACTTCTAACATTGAGTAGCATTACCTTCAGATTTTGCATGCTTGTACCTGTTACGGTGGTGGTTTTGTCCTTTGAACTTTGCCTAAAAAAGGCACTATAGGGGTGGCAAGAGCCTTAGCCAGTAACCTGAATCCCAGGGGCGACAGGTTCAGATCATCTCTGGCAAAGCATCGTGGTCTGTCAATCATGTCGTCTCAAGCAGACAGATACTGGATCCCCTTTGAATGACATCAGAAGCTTAGCCAATTGTTGAAGTCAATCATTTTGTCCTTATATTGTGGTATCATTCTGGGTGAAGGCAGGATGCTACTCAGGGCTAAGGTCATGCCTGCCTGGGCCTCATGATCTGAGAGCTCTTCCATGTCTCTTTTCCTGTAGTCCAGGGAGGTACGTCTCAAGTCATTCACTCCAACATGGACAATGACAGAGTCATATTTGTACTTGTTGTAGAGTGACTTGAGTGCATGCATTATGTGGTGGATCCTGGCACTCGACAGGCAGCTGACTGTAATTTTCTCCTATTCAACCTGGTGAGAGGGACATCAGTGTGCCAGACTATAGAGTCACCTATGACTAAAGTGTTAGGTACATTGTCTTGCCTTAGGGGCTATTGCTGGATGGCACACTGGTGTTGTGAACTATGTGGCACTTTGGTTGTGATTGGTGTTTGTTTGCGTTTCAGCTTCAGAGGTCCTTGTTGCTTGGGCAGGTTACAGTTAAGGGCCTCTGCATATGTGGATTTAGTGTTGCTATATGAGGGTGTTGGTGGTGTGGGTTTAGAAGGGCTATGTGTTGCTTGAGGTGTAGTGTGGGTGTTAACCTTCTCCTCTTGACTGTCTAGCACAATCTTGGGTGGAGAGAGCTTTGCTTCCATTTTGGCTATGTAAGTGCATCTCTCACAGGTTGTAGTGTTGGGTGGGAGGAGGAGAGGGTTGTCTGTGTACATGAGGCAATTGCTGCATTGCCCCAGTATGCCCAGATTCACCAGGTGGACAGGAGACATCACCGGAAGCTGACCCTTGGACATGCCTGGTTTGGTGCTTTTTTTTTTTTTTTTTTTTGTAAAGTACAGGAGCTGTTTTCCCTTACCTTAGCAAGGTACTTTGCAATTATAGGCTGTTTAGTGCCTACTATTAATTTCTCCTTATTAACAAGGAAAGTTGAGTGCTTGTATCAGTTTAAGGCTTCCTAGTTACATACTCCAATTGTCACCCTGGAGTACCTTTTCATGTGGTTTGTAGAGAAATGCAGCTGGCCAGCCCTTTATATTAGATTACCAGAGGCACAGGCCACTTAGGATGTCAGCTATGGAGGTAACTGATTTCTGAATGGGTTCCCCACTGACTATTTTGGCAGGCCTTCCTCATCTCTCTCTCTTTCACTCCCCCCTTTTATCCCCATCACTGCATTACCCATTCTTTTGTGCTACTCGTCATCCTGTCTTTGTAGTCTAGTTTTCCCCATCACCAGTTTTCCAGATATTGTAAGTCACTGTCTCTCCCTGTTTCGCTCTTATGTATCAGTGCCTCCATGTCACTGTTTATGTTCTGTGTTTATCTGTCTGCACCTGCTTCCTTAACTTTACCCTCCTTGTTAACAACACATTTCTCATGATACATTCTCCCTCAACCATTCTTTGAAAAAAGAAAAAAATGGACACCTGTCCAAAAAAAGTATACCCTATCATCCACACCATACATCCCTTCCCATTGCCTTTCCATATATTCCCTGGCTGATCTTCCCCATCTTTGGATGTCATATCTCTCTATTTCCTTCACATCTGTATAATAAAAGTCATTGACACATTAATACAGGGCCCTTGTATGGACTTCCTCCTGTGTTTGTGTTGCAGCTATGGATGCGTCATTATAATGTGAACATGTACAGTGATGGGCACGCCATTTGCATGTCACTGTCTCAGGGTCATATGATTAGTTATAGCATGGTTTAGTTGTGTGGTTCATGGTGTTATCATAGTTGTAAAGATTCCTTAAGCAGCAATGTCCCTGGCATGACCTTGCCATGGCAGCACTCATGCATGCTTAATCACCATGGGTCATATCATGCTAACTTTAGTGCACTGTTAATCATGGCACACTCATATTATGCTTCTTTTTGAATACCCCCTGCAGTATCTACAGCACATCAACAAATCTGTTGTGATTTGAATAACATATACATAGGCTGAAATGACCATATTGTCGAGTCATGATCAAAAAAACATGCTGCTGACTGCATACCTTTACCATGATAATTGAAGCGATATCATTTATATTCAGCTTTAAAGTGCTGTTTGGGCTTCTTAAAAAAATATTTTTTTTTTTGGTTTGTTTTCTGGTGTCCTGAGGAAAGATATTTCAAGAGGTGCAAACTGTTTTAGAGAAGTCTTTTTCACCAGTAATTAAGTTGAAAAAGAGTCTGAAGAAGGGTTGTATCATAATTTTGTATAGTACACTCTCAGTTAACCGGAACTCAACCATAAAAAAAATCGAAGAAATACGATACAATTTTCATGTGTTGCATTTTCTGTACCCCCTCCCGCAGAAACATATTTTATGTTTTTAGAGTTTTAGAGTTTTAAAAAGGAAGATAGGAAGAAATTCCCTCTCTCTCCAACCTAAGAACAAGTCCAACCAAACAGTGTAGTGTACAGTATAAGTCAGGCCCATTTTTAATAGTAACATTCAGGCAATCAGAAACTACAGTTATCTGGCATCTTCCAATCCCCATGGGTGCCGGTTGTATTTTGTTATTCATTAAATGTTAGTTTGTTTTTCTTAGGTGGAATGTATTTCTTATGGCACACTTTAAAAGTTAGTGAATTTAGAACAAGAGTAACTCTTATGCTCACTTGTAGCAAATTACCTTTACTGACTGTTAAACAGTGATGGCTCCTATGATTGAATAGATGTAGGAAACATATTATCTTATTTTCAGCCATTTGGAGCAGAGATGTATTATGAGAAGAATTTAATACCATCAAGAATAATACATATTTTAATCTTGAAATTGCTTAATTTTGTTTGCTTTCCCAGATTGTCTAATTAAATGGACATCGACTTTTTAAGCATATGTGCAGCTTTTAAAATTCTTAATTTAGTTTTTTTTGTGTGTGTTGCAATAAAGTTTGCATTGATTATAGTTTATCTGCCTTTATCGGCATTTTGATCCATGCTGCATTACAAAAATTCACATATTAGTGTTTTAATTTGGTTCCATACAGTACATTCAGCAGCCCAGCGGTGCTGAAGTCAAATGCCTGTGTGCAAACACTCTTTCTTATCCGTCCACAAATCTCTCCATAGCCGGCCTTAGGCATAGGCCAACTAGGCAGTCACCTAGGGTGCCGTTCTAGCAGGGGAGCTTTTTCAGTATTTATTTGATGTAGGCAGACCAGGATGGGGGCACCGGATAGTGTGGTGGGGGGCACCATGGAGCTGTTTTGCCTAGGGCACCAGTTGATGTAAGGCCGCTCCTGAATCTCTCAATGCACAATGTTGCATACTATTTACAGTAATAGTCTCTTCCTGATACCATATTATATGGGCTGTACTTCATTACAACTCTCTTCTCACATTTTGTAGCCTACTGCTCCAGTATTATCTTCTCTTGACCAGTCTTTCAGATCCATATGTAGACATGCAAGTAGAACTTCTTCTTCTTTCAGCCTTTCCTGGTTAGGGTCGATCTGTTCGCTCATGATCAGCAGTGGAGTTTTACGGTGTTGAGTTGCTAGCCCGGCACCCACCCTTCCACAGAAGGCACACACACATGCACATTCACACCTAGGGCCAATTTAGAGTGTCCAATGCACCTACAGCATGTCTTTGGGAAGTGGGAGGAAATCGGAGCACCCAGAGGAAACCCACGTGACCACAGAGAGGACATGCAGACTCCGCACAGAAGGCACCCCAGCCAAGGATCGAACTGGACAACCTCTTGCTGTGAGGTGGCAACGCTAACTGCTGCACCACAGCAGCTGCCCACATGCAAACCAAACTAATAAGTTAAAAAAAAGGCAGCATCTTATATTGAGCTTTCTATTTCTGTCACCCAGCTGCTTTTTGCTGAACAGTTAGTATTCCTGTTTCACAGCTACCATTTCATTCACCAAGTATCCACTGACACACTGCAACATGACTGCTACATATTTTTTTTTTTTACCTTTTTATTTGAACTCATTCCCACAGTCCATATACATCCTTCTTTTTCCTTCCTTCTGACTTTTCCATTCTGCAGGTATTTCAGTCAGCAAGGCCAGTTCTGCCCACACTTTACTTTCTGTACTGCTGTCCTTCAGTAGGGATGTGATCTGTTTATAATTCCTCTCTGATCACCACTTGACTCTGCTTTATACAATCTGATCTTTAAACTAAGTCTATCCCCCTGCAGTTTGAGGCCATATTTTTACATGCTGCCTTGATGTGATTCCCAATTTCCCATAAGGATTTCATCTGTCTACTCATCTTCATTTATCATATTTACTTGCCCATATTCATAGCATTTGCTTAACCCATGCCTTCATCATACAAATGTTTTCCTTTCATTTCTATGCAGTATAACCTTTCTTTTTCTCACACATTTGACAAGACCATCTACTCCTATATTTGTCCACAAGAATATAAAAAATGTATTAACAGACCACCTGCACATCTCATGGGCTACATTGAATTATTTAGATGATGCTTTCTGTGTAAGACAACAATGTAATTCTGTATGCACTTTATTTTGTGACATTATAACAACATCACTCAATTCACCTGCTCTTCTAAACAACTGCTCTTTTACATGATACCTATACAGTTTAAACAACAGGTGTGTCTTAAATGGTTTAATCACTGGACCCCTGTTAAATAAAAACAAAGATAACAACACAGGAGGCTCAGATGCAAAAGTTTACTTAGTGTACACCAGGAGGCAAAAAACGTATAAGTACAGAAATTTTGTCTGGCATGATGCAGGAAGTACACAATTTTATATAGGTTTAACATTCAAGCTGTGCCCACCTTACTGATGTGGTTAGTCACAGGGCACCTACATCATTATGGTTTACAATATTCTATTCATAAGAAAAGCTGATGTTATACATTTTAAAAGTTTTTCCCATGGGAATAATACAGCCTTGCAAAGCATCTGGTCAGTTATAATGTCTTTCTGTAAATGTTACTCCTTCAAGGTTTCAGGCCTGCTTGAATACAATAGTTGGTTCAGTCTTGTAATACACTTCTTTGTTCTTGCAACATTACCTCAGCAGCTGTGTCTTATCTTGGTAACATTCACAAGGCCAATTGTCCCAGAGGAAGGAAGAAGATTTTCAATGCTTTATACATTTAATTTCCTGACCCAGCAGATAATCATTAGTGAAAAACATAAGCTTGCTGAGCTGGCTACTGCCAGGGTCAGAGTTCAAATACACTGCAGCTCCAAAGCTTCAAGCAATTACATGTAAAATCCTTCTTGTTGCCATATTGTTAATAGAATAAAATGCATTATATACTTTTTGCTTTTTAACTAACACTTTATATGTGTTCAAATACATATTTTTCTAACATTTTCCTCCCTTTTAATACTTTTTATTCTATTCTGAAATATAAACAATGTTATATCGTCCCCTAGCCTTCTCCCTTAAGGACTTTCAACTAGGCAAGTCATTTAGTTTATACTTCGGAAAGAATTTCGTCTGAAATTAATTGTTCCAATTCAATGTCTTGGTACAAAGTTTCAGTTACAGATATATCAATAAAATCTTTGCTTAATCTTTTCATGCAGGGGATCCCACAACAGACACATGCTCCCAATAGGAGCAGACCAACACAAATAGCAATCAAGATGTTCATTAGGATAGAACCCCACCCACCAAACAGACTCTGGAAAAAGTTCCTCAGTGGGTTTTGGCCTGGTTCAGTCATGGCCGATACCTGTTTTATTACCTCTAGGTGGTCATTAATTTCGTGTCGATTGTCTGGTATAAACGCACAGCATTCTTCTTTGATAAGCGCGCACGTACCACCTCTCCCGCTAGGGTGAAGTCAAGAGCCATTCGATTTTGTAGCACAACAGTTCTCATCACATTCAGTTCATCAGTCACTAGTTCGAGAGCAGAAAAAGTTGCATTACTCATTACTTCGAGAAGTTTCGACAGCTTTCTCAACTCCCAGATCGATTTGACCGCTCCATATGCTGGAAGTATTCCAGCCCAGGATATAACACTGTCACTCAAGTCCATATGAGTCAATTTTTCTTTATCTTTTACGGAATGATGGTCTTTCCAACCAGCTTTGATTTTTCCCACTGGGTTCACAGGTTTTCCGATTGGACTTTCAGGTTTCCGGGCTACATCTCTCACATTTCGTATCTTACCTAGAGGTAATTCTGCAGTATGCCTTATGGCCGGAACCAGATAACCCAAAAAACAACTGCCGGACCAATTCTCAGGTAGCCATTTGTATGCCTTTTTCCCACAAACAAAATAACAGTTTTCTACTTTAGTACTGATGCGGGTTAATTCTGAATGAAACATTTTCTTGTCTATAACAGACAGTTGTTTATGTAAAACAGGATTTCTCTGCACATCACTTAATGTTGTTTTCATTAAACTCAAATATGAATCATAATTTGTGTTACAAACAGTGCCTTTATCTTTAGCTTTAATATAGCATTTGTAAGATATGGTTATATTACAGTTACTCCAACCCACTTGAAGTGTATCATTTTTGTAAAAACATACAATTCCCTTCTGTGTAATAGGCAAATACAATGCAATTTTGTCCTGTGATCTTACAGATCCTGTATCAAAAAGTAAATTTTCCCCAAGTCTCATTTATCCCCAAGGGGACAGTGGACATTAACAGTCCTCCATATGCTGTTGGTATAGCAGTACAGACCCAGCAATTTGAAATGTTCATAGTCTCGACATATACACGCTTCATAGCTAGGTATGTGTTAAAGTTTGGATGCCAGTCTATAGACAGTTCATCACGTCTCTCCACTTTCACTTGTGTGGTTACATGTAGGAAAAACCACAACAAATGGAAGGTCATCACAATCATAGTCAATAAATGCATAGTCAACAAGATGATTAAACAACATCTTTGGGGTTGATCTGTATTTTTACTCGTTTTGCTCTTGGCCATCCTGCCTTTGTTGTGTATCAGTCACAAAATATTTATCAAGTTGAAAATTCTTTACCGGTTTACAGTGCGTCAGATGGACCCAGGACAACCTCTCAGCAACTTTGACTGCAGTAGGCGTCACCAACAGTACCTGGTATGGTCCTTCCCACTTTGGACTCGCCCAATTCTTCCTCTTCGTAACCTTCAACCACACCCAGGACCCTGGAGTCAGCACTGCTTCCAACGGTCTGGTCTGTCTTTTATCTGAAAAAGAGTTCAACTGCAAAACAGTTTTATTTGTTAACAGTTTCCTATAGCTAGCTAATGAGCTGTCAGCCTCTAGTTCTGCAGGTATGAGAGCTTTCCACTGTGGCACATAATATGCCCTTCCAAATATCCCTTCAAAGGGGGTCAAACCCTTTACATTTGGAGCTGTTCTCATGTTCAGCAGTGCCAAAGGCAAACAGCAAATCCAGTTCTTCTGTGTTTCGCTCACTAACTTTCTCAACTTGCTTTTAAGATTCCATTGTACCTTTCCACCAGTCCTGCAGACTGTGGGTGGTAAGCACAATGATTCTTCAAGGATCCCAAAGAATCTCCCAAGCTGGTGAATCGCCTGATTAACAAAATGTGTCCCATTGTCACTATAGATTCTTTCCGTATGCCAAATCTAGGAATTATTTCTTTTATTAGGGCTTTTGCCACTGTTGCTGCATCCGGATTTTTAGTTGGAAAAGCTTCTATCCATTTAGAAAACATATCTATAATTATTTAAAACAGTATTTTTTCCCTTCACATTTATTCAGTTCTATGAAATCCATACAAATAGTATGGAACGGATATGGTGGTATAGGAAAACTCCCTTGCTTGGGTTTGAATGCCCCTTGTGCATGATGTTTATTACAGATATGACATGCTGCACAAAATTTTTGTGTATAGTTTGTGAATCCATATGTTTGGAATATTCGATTTACTAACTGTACCATCCCCACTGTTGAGACATAGCACTGCCCATGGCTCAACAAAGCTGCATATCTAAATAAATTAGACGGCAATATTGTTTTTTTCTCTTTGGAGACATACAGTCCATTTTAGAGTATTGTACCTCGTTTCTCCCATTTCTGTTTCTCTGCTTTTGTAGTTAATGTCTGCATTGTTTTTAACATTTCTAGATCTAAAATCTCAGTGGGCTGTAATTCCTCGGTTAAAAATAAAGTTTCTGAGTCTGAGGCTGCTTGCTTTGCAGCTGCATCAGCTTTTGCATTTCCTTTTGAAATTCTATCCTGTTGTTTTGTATGATCTAAACATTTACAAATAGCTACTTTAGTAGGTAACTGAATGGAATCTAATAAGTTCAAAATAAGTTGCGCATGATTAATCGGTTTACCATTAGATGTTATCATTCCCCTATTTTTCCATTGTTGTGCAAAAACATGCACTGTAGAGAAAGCATACTGACTGTCAGTATATATGTTCACACATTTATCTTTTGCTAGAGTGCAAGCCCGTGTTAAGGCTATCAGTTCTGCTGCTTGAGCAGATAGGTTATGCTGTAAAGGTTAGGCTTCTAAGATCTCTGTATCTGTAACTCATGCATATCCTACTAGATTTTTCCCTGTAGGATCCTTTCTGCATGAGCCATCCACGTAAAATGTCACCTTGGCATCATCCAAGGGCATATCAGTGAGGTCTTGTCTGGGCAAAGTTATTTGCTCAATTTCCTGCAGGCAGCTGTGCGGTGTGCTATCCACAGGAGTCGGAAGTAATGTTGATGGGTTTACTGTTGTACAACATTCAATTACCATATGAGGTTGGCTCAGCAGTATGGTCATACATGAAAGATGTCTAGCAGGAGATAGATATGCTATTTTTTTCTTGCAGTAAAATTATCGCGACTGCATGAGGCATTCTCAGTGTGAGAGGGTGGAATAATACCACTGAGGCCGAAGCCTGTACTGCCATTGCAGCTGCGACTACTGCTTGCACACAGTGAGGCAACGATCGTGCCACTGGGTCTAACTGTGATGAATAGTAAGCTATGGGGCATTGCTTATCCCCATGCTGTTGCGTCAGAACTGACGTCATGTATCCCTGTTTACAATCTACGGTCTGAAAAAATCTTTTGTGGTAATTCAGAAGTCCTAAAACTAATGAAGAAGCTATCAATTGTTTTAGTCTGCAGAAAGCTGTTTCTGCTTCAGGTGTCCATTGTAATACATCTTGTGCTGCCATTGGTGTTTTATATATTAAATCAGCCAGTGGAGCAGATTCTAAAGCATAGTTTGATATCCAGCTTCGACAAAAATTAGTCGTTCCCAAGAAGGACGTCATTTCCTTCTTGGTTGCTGGTTTAGGTGCCTGTAAAATTGCTGTTTTTCTGTCTTCGTCTAATATTCTACCTTCATTGGATATTACATATCCTAGGTATCTAACCTGTTTTCTCCAAAGTTGTAACTTACTTTTGTTTACTTTGTGTCCTTGTGCTGCTAAAAATTTCAATAATGCTATCGTATCCTCCCTGCATTGATGCTGGGTGGGGGCTGCTAGCAAAATGTCATCTACATAAAGTAGAATTTGACTACCTCCTGGTGGGGTAAACCCTGCCAGGTTGCTAGCCATTTCTTGTGCAAATATTGTTGGACTTTCGCAATATCCCTGTGGTAGCCGAGTTATAGGTATACCTTTTACCCTGAAATGTAAATGCAAACCAATACTGGCTATCAGGATGTATAGGTATTGAAAAGAAAGCATTGCTTATATCTACCACAGTAAAATATTTTTGTTGCGGCTTTAAATCGTTCAATAAGGTGTGTGGGTCTGGCACCGTAGGTGCCTAGGTATTATTACATTGTTTACAGCTTGTAAATCCTGTACCATCCGCCATTCCCCATTTGCTTTTTTAACAGGAAATAGAGGGGTATTACATGGGGAATCAAGAGATTCTACCAGTACTCCTTCCTTGAGTAATGCTGCTATTATAGGCTTGATTCCTTGCTCTGCATCTTTCCTCAAGGGGTATTGTCTTTCCTGTGGTCTAAATGCTGATTTTGGTGTAATAGTTACTGGTCCTGCTGTTTGAATAAGTCCTACATCTGATTTACCTGTTGACCAAAGAATGTTTGGTATGTCACACAAGGCTTTTTCTTCTTCTTCTAATAAGAATGCTAATCAGCTGTCTTCACTAGTTTGTAAGTGTACAGCTGGATGTGTCTGTGTTAGCCAATTCAATTTCTGTTTTTGTATTCCCTGCTCTGATAATTCTAAATCAGTTTGTTTTTCCCATCTAGTTACTTTTTCTCCTAAGTCTGCCCATTTCATATTCTTGTTTTTTGTCAAGCTGACATGTGGTAGTCGATTAGATTTATACAGTGTCATGAATTCCTGAGATAATGAACAGCTTACCACACTGTTTCCCTCAGTATCCCAATACAAGGTTCGCAATAGTAATCTGTTAGCAGGATTTTTGAATAATTCTTGCTCATATTCTTTATCAGGTCCTGGCATGCTACAGTAGTATAGAGTACAATGTAACAAATGCTGTTGGTCAGTGTCAAGGGAAGGGGCCTTACTGATGGCTACATTCATCAGTTCCTCGGTTACTGCCCTTGGACCAGTCGTAACTAGATCCTGGCTGTACCAGTAAAAAGTTTCACCCTCCAGTCGCACCACGAAAGTATCCATTTGTCTTTGTGCCTCCATACCCTGCGTAGTGGGAACTACCAATATGCCAACTATCTGCATAAGATCTCTTCCCAGTAGGTTTACTGGACATTTTGCAGAAACTACAATTTTGCTTTTCTGAGTCATACCTGAAACAGGGTCAGTTATTGCTATATCATGGGAGAGTGGTTCCCTATATAGCTGTCCGTTTGCTGCTTTCACTAATATATAATCAGGTGATTTGGAATGTTCTGGTAACTTTGAGGGGTGTATCAAAGTCCGTGACGCTCCTGAGTCACACAGGAATTTAACTTCCCCTTCCTTCCACCAGAAGTGTAACTTCCGGTTTTGTGTCTGCCAGATAGAGCTCCAAGCTCAGTAATGCCAAATCTAAAATTTCACTTTCTTCATCCTCTACATCTGCTTGCACTTCCTCTGTTCCTTCCACTACATTTACATTTGTCCTTTGTTTGTTAGCCTTTCCTGATGATTTCTGACTTTCATCACTATCATATAGTCAGTCCTCATCACCCTTGCTTTCTGTAGTCACCTTTTTATTTAGCCTGCAATCCCTTGCTAAATGTCCTTTCTTTCCGCACTTAAAGCACTCACCTTTCTTTTTCTCTCTTCAAAATCTTCTGACCGTTTGTCAGATTGTCTATTTCCTGGGCATTTTTCTTACCCTTTTTACCTGACTGTACTACAAAGTCCTCAGCGCCGTCTTCAGCTGTGAAGACCTGTGTCTTCTTTTTCTTTTTACTATTAAAGTGTCTTTCAGCATGTCTAGCATATTCAAGTAAGGCTTGTAGCCTACTTGTTCGATGATCTATCATATGCTTTGTAATAAAGCTACTGATAGATGCAATGCAACCTTTCAAAAATGCATTTTTCAGTTGCTGTTCATACAAGGTATCATGTGTCTGATTTTCAGGAATAGCCATACCACTATGGTTATTGAAATATTCCAATAATCTACCATAGTACCTATCTACAGTTTCATTCTCTTGTTGTATGCATTGGTTAATGCAAGTCCAATCTGCTCTAGGTTTCCATTTTTTCAGAAATTCGGTCTGTAAGACCTTTCACTCTGTTGTCTAGTTCTGCGTCACTATGTAGGAGTGGTTTAAGCTCTGCATTACGAGGATTCCAGGTGCCACAAATCATGTGCCAGTCTGGACCCACAATTTGTCTAACTACCTTTTCTACTTCTTCCCCATTCAAGTGGTAACTTAGTCTCATACCTTGTAAATCTTGTAAAAACTTTGTGTAATTAACTTTTGGATGAGGGATTCCCTCTGTAGCTTTCCAAATATCTTCCGGTGTCCATGGTCTGTATACTAGAAGAGTTGGGTCCTGCCCTTCCTGCCCTGCCTGAGGATTTGGTACCTAGATTAGTGGACAGATTTCTTCCTCACTCTCCTCTAGTGTGTTTCTCCCTACTTGATATAAGTCTGTGTCCCCAAGTGTTTTACGCGTCCGGGACCTAGTTTCAATAGGATCTCTAACAAATGGTTTTAGTGTTCTTGTGACGTCAGGATAACGTGGAGGTGGACCAGCTTGTCCTCCTGCTTCATATCCTGAAAAAGGCATCGGAGGGGGTGGGGGAGGAGGAGCCATCGCTATTACTGTATTATTATCCTCTTTGTCTAAAAATAACGTCTTAGCATTTTTAGTTTTTTGTTCCCTTCGGTTTACTTCCTCAATCCACATGTGTGCCTGAGGAATGCCTAATTGCTGTTGTTTTTTTGCCTGACCTTCTGCATCAGATTTAAGTTGTTTTAAAAGTTTAACTAATGAAATTTTATTTAATTTACCATCAAATCCGTATTTATTAACCCATTTTGCATAATACCTTACATTATCAGCCCGTTGTAATTGCATATATTTTGCGTCTTCAGTTAGGGGCGGATCTCGCGATGTTTTAGTGCACTGATTTCCCATTCTAAAAGAAAATGTTACGTAACCCTTTTCACCACGTGGTATTTCAGTTCCTTACACAGTTTATCTAGAATGACTGCCTACCTTATTCTGTTTCCCTGATCTCTGACAAAATATACAGTAATTTCCTTTTGTCCCTGATCTGTATAACAAATCTTCTGACAATAGTATTTACTGCAACCTAGTCCCTGATCTAAAACAGAAAAAAGGCAAATATCTTCCCACCTGAGCCTCCTGAGTCGACCAGTTCGAGACCGCTCTTCGGCCGCAGATCAGAAAGTTGCCAGCCTCTCAAAACGACAATTCAGTCGGAGGTCTTTCGTATTTCAAGAACTGTTTTGGTAGCTCCTCCTGCGCAGTGTTCGACAACCGGTACACTCTGATCTGTAGCTGTCTGAGGGTTTCCGATTCAAGAAGGACCAAACTGTTAAATAAAAACAAAGATAACAACACAGGAGGCTCAGATGCAAAAGTTTACTAGTGTACACCAGGAGGCAAAAAAACGTACAAGTAGAGAATTTTGTCTGACATGATGCAGGAAGTACACAATTTTATATAGGTTTAATATTCAAGCTGTGCCCACCTTACTGACGTGGTTAGTCACAGGGCACCTACATCATTATGGTTTACAATATTCTATTCATAAGAAAAGCTGATGTTATACATTTTAAAAGTTTTTCCCATGGGAATAATACAGCCTTGCAAAGCATCTGGTCAGTTATAATGTCTTTCTGTAAATGTTACTCCTTCAAGGTTTCAGGCCTGCTTGAATACAATAGTTGGTTCAGTCTTGTAATACACTTCTTTGTTCTTGCAACATTACCTCAGCAGCTGTGTCTTATCTTGGTAACATTCACAAGGCCAATTGTCCCAGAGGAAGGAAGAAGATTTTCAGTGCTTTATACATTTAATTTCCTGACCCAGCAGATAATCATTAGTGAAAAGCATAAGCTTGCTGAGCTGGCTACTGCCAGGGTCAGAGTTCAAATACACTGCAGCTCCAAAGCTTCAAGCAATTACATGTAAAATCCTTCTTATTGCCATATTGTTAATAGAATAAAATGCATTATATACTTTTTGCTTTTTAACTAACACTTTATATGTGTTCAAATACATATTTTTCTAACATTTTCCTCCCTTTTAATACTTTTTATTCTATTCTGAAATATAAACAATGTTATATCATCCCCTAGCCTTCTCCCTTAAGGACTTTCAACTAGGCAAGTCATTTAGTTTATACTTCGGAAAGAATTTCGTCTGAAATTAATTGTTCCAATTCAATGTCTTGGTACAAAGTTTCAGTTACAGATATATCAATAAAATCTTTGCTTAATCTTTTCATGCAGGGGATCCCACAACAGACACATGCTCCCAATAGGAGCAGACCAACACAAATAGCAATCAAGATGTTCATTAGGATAGAACCCCACCCACCAAACAGACTCTGGAAAAAGTTCCTCAGTGGGTTTTGGCCTGGTTCAGTCATGGCCGATACCTGTTTTATTACCTCTAGGTGGTCATTAATTTCGTGTCGATTGTCTGGTATAAACGCACAGCATTCTTCTTTGATAAGCATGCACGTACCACCTCTCCCGCTAGGGTGAAGTCAAGAGCCATTCGATTTTGTAGCACAACAGTTCTCATCACATTCAGTTCATCAGTCACTAGTTCGAGAGCAGAAAAAGTTGCATTAATCATTACTTCGAGAAGTTTCGACAGCTTTCTCAACTCCCAGATCGATTTGACCGCTCCATATGCTGGAAGTATTCCAGCCCAGGATATAACACTGTCACTCAAGTCCATATGAGTCAATTTTTCTTTATCTTTTACGGAATGATGGTCTTTCCAACCAGCTTTGATTTTTCCCACTGGGTTCACAGGTTTTCCGATTGGACTTTCAGGTTTCCGGGCTACATCTCTCACATTTCGTATCTTACCTAGAGGTAATTCTGCAGTATGCCTTATGGCCGGAACCAGATAACCCAAAAAACAACTGCCGGACCAATTCTCAGGTAGCCATTTGTATGCCTTTTTCCCACAAACAAAATAACAGTTTTCTACTTTAGTACTGATGCGGGTTAATTCTGAATGAAACATTTTCTTGTCTATAACAGACAGTTGTTTATGTAAAACAGGATTTCTCTGCACATCACTTAATGTTGTTTTCATTAAACTCAAATATGAATCATAATTTGTGTTACAAACAGTGCCTTTATCTTTAGCTTTAATATAGCATTTGTAAGATATGGTTATATTACAGTTACTCCAACCCACTTGAAGTGTATCATTTTTGTAAAAACATACAATTCCCTTCTGTGTAATAGGCAAATACAATGCAATTTTGTCCTGTGATCTTACAGATCCTGTATCAAAAAGTAAATTTTCCCCAAGTCTCATTTAACCCCAAGGGGACAGTGGACATTAACAGTCCTCCATATGCTGTTGGTATAGCAGTACAGACCCAGCAATTTGAAATGTTCATAGTCTCTACATATACACGCTTCATAGCTAGGTATGTGTTAAAGTTTGGATGCCAGTCTATAGACAGTTCATCACGTCTCTCCACTTTCACTTGTGTGGTTACATGTAGGAAAAACCACAACAAATGGAAGGTCATCACAATCATAGTCAATAAATGCATAGTCAACAAGATGATTAAACAACATCTTTGGGGTTGATCTGTATTTTTACTCGTTTTGCTCTTGGCCATCCTGCCTTTGTTGTGTATCAGTCACAAAATATTTATCAAGTTGAAAATTCTTTACCGGTTTACAGTGCGTCAGATGGACCCAGGACAACCTCTCAGCAACTTTGACTGCAGTAGGCGTCACCAACAGTACCTGGTATGGTCCTTCCCACTTTGGACTCGCCCAATTCTTCCTCTTCGTAACCTTCAACCACACCCAGGACCCTGGAGTCAGCACTGCTTCCAACGGTCTGGTATGTCTTTTATCTGAAAAAGAGTTCAACTGCAAAACAGTTTTATTTGTTAACAGTTTCCTATAGCTAGCTAATGAGCTGTCAGCCTCTAGTTCTGCAGGTATGAGAGCTTTCCACTGTGGCACATAATATGCCCTTCCAAATATCCCTTCAAAGGGGGTCAAACCCTTTACATTTGGAACTGTTCTCATGTTCAGCAGTGCCAAAGGCAAACAGCAAATCCAGTTCTTCTGTGTTTCGCTCACTAACTTTCTCAACTTGCTTTTTAAGATTCCATTGTACCTTTCCACCAGTCCTGCAGACTGTGGGTGGTAAGCACAATGATTCTTCAAGGCGATCCCAAAGAATCTCCCAAGCTGGTGAATCATCTGATTAACAAAATGTGTCCCATTGTCACTATAGATTCTTTCCGGTATGCCAAATCTAGGAATTATTTCTTTTATTAGGGCTTTTGCCACTGTTGCTGCATCCGGATTTTTAGTTGGAAAAGCTTCTATCCATTTAGAAAACATATCTATAATTATTTAAAACAGTATTTTTTCCCTTCACATTTATTCAGTTCTATGAAATCCATACAAATAGTATGGAACGGATATGGTGGTATAGGAAAACTCCCTTGCTTGGGTTTGAATGCCCCTTGTGCATGATGTTTATTACAGATATGACATGCTGCACAAAATTTTTGTGTATAGTTTGTGAATCCATATGTTTGGAATATTCGATTTACTAACTGTACCATCCCCACTGTTGAGACATAGCACTGCCCATGGCTCAACAAAGCTGCATATCTAAATAAATTAGACGGCAATATTGTTTTTTTCTCTTTGGAGACATACAGTCCATTTTAGAGTATTGTACCTCGTTTCTCCCATTTCTGTTTCTCTGCTTTTGTAGTTAATGTCTGCATTGTTTTTAACATTTCTAGATCTAAAATCTCAGTGGGCTGTAATTCCTCGGTTAAAAATAAAGTTTCTGAGTCTGAGGCTGCTTGCTTTGCAGCTGCATCAGCTTTTGCATTTCCTTTTGAAATTCTATCCTGTTGTTTTGTATGATCTAAACATTTACAAATAGCTACTTTAGTAGGTAACTGAATGGAATCTAATAAGTTCAAAATAAGTTGCGCATGATTAATCGGTTTACCATTAGATGTTATCATTCCCCTATTTTTCCATTGTTGTGCAAAAACATGCACTGTAGAGAAAGCATACTGACTGTCAGTATATATGTTCACACATTTATCTTTTGCTAGAGTGCAAGCCCGTGTTAAGGCTATCAGTTCTGCTGCTTGAGCAGATAGGTTATGCTGTAAAGGTTAGGCTTCTAAGATCTCTGTATCTGTAACTCATGCATATCCTACTAGATTTTTCCCTGTAGGATCCTTTCTGCATGAGCCATCCACGTAAAATGTCACCTTGGCATCATCCAAGGGCATATCAGTGAGGTCTTGTCTGGGCAAAGTTATTTGCTCAATTTCCTGCAGGCAGCTGTGCGGTGTGCTATCCACAGGAGTCGGAAGTAATGTTGATGGGTTTACTGTTGTACAACATTCAATTACCATATGAGGTTGGCTCAGCAGTATGGTCATACATGAAAGATGTCTAGCAGGAGATAGATATGCTATTTTTTTCTTGCAGTAAAATTATCGCGACTGCATGAGGCATTCTCAGTGTGAGAGGGTGGAATAATACCACTGAGGCCGAAGCCTGTACTGCCATTGCAGCTGCGACTACTGCTTGCACACAGTGAGGCAACGATCGTGCCACTGGGTCTAACTGTGATGAATAGTAAGCTATGGGGCATTGCTTATCCCCATGCTGTTGCGTCAGAACTGACGTCATGTATCCCTGTTTACAATCTACGGTCTGAAAAAATCTTTTGTGGTAATTCAGAAGTCCTAAAACTAATGAAGAAGCTATCAATTGTTTTAGTCTGCAGAAAGCTGTTTCTGCTTCAGGTGTCCATTGTAATACATCTTGTGCTGCCATTGGTGTTTTATATATTAAATCAGCCAGTGGAGCAGATTCTAAAGCATAGTTTGATATCCAGCTTCGACAAAAATTAGTCGTTCCCAAGAAGGACGTCATTTCCTTCTTGGTTGCTGGTTTAGGTGCCTGTAAAATTGCTGTTTTTCTGTCTTCGTCTAATATTCTACCTTCATTGGATATTACATATCCTAGGTATCTAACCTGTTTTCTCCAAAGTTGTAACTTACTTTTGTTTACTTTGTGTCCTTGTGCTGCTAAAAATTTCAATAATGCTATCGTATCCTCCCTGCACTGATGCTGGGTGGGGGCTGCTAGCAAAATGTCATCTACATAAAGTAGAATTTGACTACCTCCTGGTGGGGTAAACCCTGCCAGGTTGCTAGCCATTTCTTGTGCAAATATTGTTGGACTTTCGCAATATCCCTGTGGTAGCCGAGTTATAGGTATACCTTTTACCCTGAAATGTAAATGCAAACCAATACTGGCTATCAGGATGTATAGGTATTGAAAAGAAAGCATTGCTTATATCTACCACAGTAAAATATTTTTGTTGCGGCTTTAAATCGTTCAATAAGGTGTGTGGGTCTGGCACCGTAGGTGCCTAGGTATTATTACATTGTTTACAGCTTGTAAATCCTGTACCATCCGCCATTCCCCATTTGCTTTTTTAACAGGAAATAGAGGGGTATTACATGGTGAATCAAGAGATTCTACCAGTACTCCTTCCTTGAGTAATGCTGCTATTATAGGCTTGATTCCTTGCTCTGCATCTTTCCTCAAGGGGTATTGTCTTTCCTGTGGTCTAAATGCTGATTTTGGTGTAATAGTTACTGGTCCTGCTGTTTGAATAAGTCCTACATCTGATTTACCTGTTGACCAAAGAATGTTTGGTATGTCACACAAGGCTTTTTCTTCTTCTTCTAATAAGAATGCTAATCAGCTGTCTTCACTAGTTTGTAAGTGTACAGCTGGATGTGTCTGTGTTAGCCAATTCAATTTCTGTTTTTGTATTCCCTGCTCTGATAATTCTAAATCAGTTTGTTTTTCCCATCTAGTTACTTTTTCTCCTAAGTCTGCCCATTTCATATTCTTGTTTTTTGTCAAGCTGACATGTGGTAGTCGATTAGATTTATACAGTGTCATGAATTCCTGAGATAATGAACAGCTTACCACACTGTTTCCCTCAGTATCCCAATACAAGGTTCGCAATAGTAATCTGTTAGCAGGATTTTTGAATAATTCTTGCTCATATTCTTTATCAGGTCCTGGCATGCTACAGTAGTATAGAGTACAATGTAACAAATGCTGTTGGTCAGTGTCAAGGGAAGGGGCCTTACTGATGGCTACATTCATCAGTTCCTCGGTTACTGCCCTTGGACCAGTCGTAACTAGATCCTGGCTGTACCAGTAAAAAGTTTCACCCTCCAGTCGCACCACAAAAGTATCCATTTGTCTTTGTGCCTCCATACCCTGCATAGTGGGAACTACCAATATGCCAACTATCTGTATAAGATCTCTTCCCAGTAGGTTTACTGGACATTTTGCAGAAACTACAATTTTGCTTTTCTGAGTCATACCTGAAACAGGGTCAGTTATTGCTATATCATGGGAGAGTGGTTCCCTATATAGCTGTCCGTTTGCTGCTTTCACTAATATATAATCAGGTGATTTGGAATGTTCTGGTAACTTTGAGGGGTGTATCAAAGTCCGTGACGCTCCTGAGTCACACAGGAATTTAACTTCCCCTTCCTTCCACCAGAAGTGTAACTTCCGGTTTTGTGTCTGCCAGATAGAGCTCCAAGCTCAGTAATGCCAAATCTAAAATTTCACTTTCTTCATCCTCTACATCTGCTTGCACTTCCTCTGTTCCTTCCACTACATTTACATTTGTCCTTTGTTTGTTAGCCTTTCCTGATGATTTCTGACTTTCATCACTATCATATAGTCAGTCCTCATCACCCTTGCTTTCTGTAGTCACCTTTTTATTTAGCCTGCAATCCCTTGCTAAATGTCCTTTCTTTCCGCACTTAAAGCACTCACCTTTCTTTTTTCTCTCTTCAAAATCTTCTGACCGTTTGTCAGATTGTCTATTTCCCTGGGCATTTTTCTTACCCTTTTTACCTGACTGTACTACAAAGTCCTCAGCGCCGTCTTCAGCTGTGAAGACCTGTGTCTTCTTTTTCTTTTTACTATTAAAGTGTCTTTCAGCATGTCTAGCATATTCAAGTAAGGCTTGTAGCCTACTTGTTCGATGATCTATCATATGCTTTGTAATAAAGCTACTGATAGGTGCAATGCAACCTTTCAAAAATGCATTTTTCAGTTGCTGTTCATACAAGGTATCATGTGTCTGATTTTCAGGAATAGCCATACCACTATGGTTATTGAAATATTCCAATAATCTACCATAGTACCTATCTACAGTTTCATTCTCTTGTTGTATGCATTGGTTAATGCAAGTCCAATCTGCTCTAGGTTTCCATTTTTTCAGAAATTCGGTCTGTAAGACCTTTCACTCTGTTGTCTAGTTCTGCGTCACTATGTAGGAGTGGTTTAAGCTCTGCATTACGAGGATTCCAGGTGCCACAAATCATGTGCCAGTCTGGACCCACAATTTGTCTAACTACCTTTTCTACTTCTTCCCCATTCAAGTGGTAACTTAGTCTCATACCTTGTAAATCTTGTAAAAACTTTGTGTAATTAACTTTTGGATGAGGGATTCCTCTGTAGCTTTCCAAATATCTTCCGGTGTCCATGGTCTGTATACTAGAAGAGTTGGGTCCTGCCCTTCCTGCCCTGCCTGAGGATTTGGTACCTAGATTAGTGGACAGATTTCTTCCTCACTCTCCTCTAGTGTGTTTCTCCCTACTTGATATAAGTCTGTGTCCCCAAGTGTTTTACGCGTCCGGGACCTAGTTTAAATAGGATCTCTAACAAATGGTTTTAGTGTTCTTGTGACGTCAGGATAACGTGGAGGTGGACCAGCTTGTCCTCCTGCTTCATATCCTGAAAAAGGCATCGGAGGGGGTGGGGGAGGAGGAGCCATCGCTATTACTGTATTATTATCCTCTTTGTCTAAAAATAACGTCTTAGCATTTTTAGTTTTTTGTTCCCTTCGGTTTACTTCCTCAATCCACATGTGTGCCTGAGGAATGCCTAATTGCTGTTGTTTTTTTGCCTGACCTTCTGCGTCAGATTTAAGTTGTTTTAAAAGTTTAACTAATGAAATTTTATTTAATTTACCATCAAATCCGTATTTATTAACCCATTTTGCATAATACCTTACATTATCAGCCCGTTGTAATTGCATATATTTTATGCCTTCAGTTAGGGGCGGATCTCGCGATGTTTTAGTGCACTGATTTCCCATTCTAAAAGAAAATGTTACGTAACCCTTTTCACCACGTGGTATTTCAGTTCCTTACACAGTTTATCTAGAATGACTGCCTACCTTATTCTGTTTCCCTGATCTCTGACAAAATATACAGTAATTTCCTTTTGTCCCTGATCTGTATAACAAATCTTCTGACAATAGTATTTACTGCAACCTAGTCCCTGATCTAAAACAGAAAAAAGGCAAATATCTTCCCACCTGAGCCTCCTGAGTCGACCAGTTCGAGACCGCTCTTCGGCCGCAGATCAGAAAGTTGCCAGCCTCTCAAAACGACAATTCAGTCGGAGGTCTTTCGATTTCAAGAACTGTTTTGGTAGCTCCTCCTGCGCAGTGTTCGACAACCGGTACACTCTGATCTGTAGCTGTCTGAGGGTTTCCGATTCAAGAAGGACCAAACTGTTAAATAAAAACAAAGATAACAACACAGGAGGCTCAGATGCAAAAGTTTACTAGTGTACACCAGGAGGCAAAAAAACGTACAAGTAGAGAATTTTGTCTGACATGATGCAGGAAGTACACAATTTTATATAGGTTTAATATTCAAGCTGTGCCCACCTTACTGACGTGGTTAGTCACAGGGCACCTACATCATTATGGTTTACAATATTCTATTCATAAGAAAAGCTGATGTTATACATTTTAAAAGTTTTTCCCATGGGAATAATACAGCCTTGCAAAGCATCTTGTCAGTTATAATGTCTTTCTGTAAATGTTACTCCTTCAAGGTTTCAGGCCTGCTTGAATACAATAGTTGGTTCAGTCTTGTAATACACTTCTTTGTTCTTGCAACATTACCTCAGCAGCTGTGTCTTATCTTGGTAACATTCACAAGGCCAATTGTCCCAGAGGAAGGAAGAAGATGTTCAATGCTTTATACATTTAATTTCCTGACCCAGCAGATAATCATTAGTGAAAAACATAAGCTTGCTGAGCTGGCTACTGCCAGGGTCAGAGTTCAAATACACTGCAGCTCCAAAGCTTCAAGCAGTTACATGTAAAATCATTCTTATTGCCATATTGTTAATAGAATAAAATGCATTATATACTTTTTGCTTTTTAACTAACACTTTATATGTGTTCAAATACATATTTTTCTAACAACCCCTCTGTCCAAACTTCTGTGCTTTGTTCATGTTTAGGTCCATCTCTGCTGGCCTTGGATTATTTTAAACAGCAGTTCCATAATCTTTACCATATAGTTCAACCTTTTTGTTTTCATTTCCTTTAAAGTGGCACTCTCAAATGCTTGCTTTTTTGCCATTCTTATATTTTAGCCTTACCCATTGATGAACACTCTGACTTCATGGTGTCTACTACTCAGCACATTTCTCCCAACACCTCCCTGAAGCCTGTTTGCTCTAGTATTACGCTCCAGTGAGTCATTAATTTTCAGCTCAGTATTTTGCATATCATACATGTCCGTGCCAGTGGTATGTTGTATACATTTGCAGCACCAATAAAAATCCCATCTTTCATTAGGAGTTGCTTCCAAATTGCCCAGATCTTTATGCTCAAACCATTTTCCAATGATGGGTGAGCCTTATTTCCTGCCACCCCCCCCAAGTTGCATCTTTTAGTACTTAAATAAGCTACCTGAGCTGAAAATTGCTACTGCCACAGCAAGAGCTTTACTGTATCTGTAACATGAAGCTGGTTTTCAAGGTCGGTATGTTTTTCCAAGTACTACCATAAGCAAATCATAAAGATAGCAGTAGGCAACTTATGTTTTATTATATCTGTGTGATGGCAGAAGGAGACCATTGATTTGCAACTCCTATGAGCCTATGATCTTTCGACTAAGTCACATCCATGTGTGGTAGCAGAGTTAGTGGGTATAACATGCTTAGGCCTTTTTTCCTGGTGACTCCTGGGTGACCTGCATGGAGTTGCAGTATGTGGGAGTAAAGGAGTTTTTGCTGTCTTGTCTGCATTAAAGACTGAGATCTTTTACAGTGTGGCAAGAAGAAATGGACAAAAGGTATATGCATGGTATTTTTACATACATTATGTACACTAGTGAGTGCATTTCAATACCATAACATGTTTACATTATTACAACAAAAACAAGAATATCAGTCAAAATACTTTAATCTACATTTTGCTTTTGTGTTTCAGGCCATCCTGACATGTCCGTTTCTGTAAGCTTAACCCAACTCATACATTTAGAGGATGTGGTTCTTGCAGGGGAACCACATCATTAAAATGAATGTGTTTCATCTCATGCCAATCTCTGTTTCGCAACCCTCCTCTTGGGCATCTGATATTTGTGGTTCCCCTGATTTCCACTGAAACTATTTTTTTCACATCTGTTCCAAGTGCGTTACAAGCCTATAAACAGGGCCCTTAACAACTGTATACAGAGCTTTATTATCATTTTCTGCCAATATCAATCTCCAGTAGAAATTCAGTTTCATGATGTTTGTTACATTAACTAAAACATTGACTAAATACGTAAAAATTGTTACACAATTCTCAGTTTGTGGTAAGAGAAGCCTGATTCAATTAGTTTGCATGTTAATTTTAAAATTGCTACAGTCATTCTTTGGCTTTCTTTTAATTGCTTTTGATCTTAGACATACTGGATTAAACAATGGGTGCCAGTAAAGGTGAAAATGGTCATATCCAACTTGATGAGGTGCTAAGTGCATTGGTTTCTGGCTTGGCACAGACTTTCATTTCATTTGAATGAGAAGTTAAATGCTGAGCTGTTTAAAATGTCTTATGCATTTCAATGTATTTATCTGAATGTGTTAACCAGCATAATCTATTCATGCATTAATTACAAAGTAGTAAAGTCAGATATCGTCTAGGTGCATCTTGTGGAGAGACAAGGCTTGACAATTGTTTGGGGGTGGATATGCTGTTTTATGAACTAATGTGTCACGTTCTACAGAATTCCACTTAGTTGTGGAACTCACAGTCATAAGGGAAGGTTGGAAAAGAGGTTAGTGCAGCCTTTTTTTTATTAATTTACTACTATTTAAAATAATTTTACTTTTTGTTGTTGGTGTTAGTGGGATTATAAATGACTGTCACAAATTGCTATGGGTGACTTGAATTTTGGAGTAAGTTTTACAGATAAGGGCTATATTATGCTGTTTATGCTACTTTGTAGAGTCTGTGCAAACCATCTGGAGAGGCAGTCACCTTTGTAGGACATGACTGCTGGACAGATTAATGCCACTTGTTTAGACTACACACTAGGACATTATTGGTAAGTAAACATTTTAATGTATGGGAGATTCAGATTTAAACTGTGTTATTGATGGTATTTTGTGTTTACTTTCATTACTACAGAAATTTAAGTGGACATTATATATTTGATGTACTTCTTGTTTCCATGGTGCATGGTTTATATAGTGTAACGGTTTGTATTATAGGTTATATTTTTTTACATGTTGCTAGTTTTCCTGCACTCTGAGTGTGCAGTATTTTCAGTCTGTGTTTGTATTAACGGATGAGTGATATTTACATTGCTAACTGGCTATTTTTTTTTTTACTTACTGCTTGGGAGTCTGGTTTTCTAGGAGGTTTACCATGTTCATTTTGCTTTGCTCTGCAGGGTTTTAGCTCAACTGAGATTATGTGGTCATTGCTGAAGGTTTTAGTGTGGCTTATTAGTTAGATATTTTTATTCAATATTTATTGTATTTTCCTTTTGTGGATAGTGAAATTTAAGTTTAGAATTACTTTGGTGGAGAGGTTGTGAAACCAGAGTTGTCAATTCACCTCCTGGTGCTGTTTGGGGCAGTGTGATTATGGCTATGGTTTATTGCTCAGATACTGGGTATGTTTTCCTGCTGGCTCAATTGAAACAACAGTCCACTTCACGCAAAAACATGGCTCCAGTAAGACATACTGGTACACGCTTACAAGCCTACAGGCTAGTACATGTTTTATTTAAATTCTTTCTTTATTTATGTCAAATACTGAATTTGAAGTATATGTTGTAGGAAAAAATAAGTATGAATAATAGATTCAGTGTATTGTTGTGCCATGTTCTGTACATAAGTAGTAGGTTCATAGGCTTATCCTAGACTAATGATCATAGTCTTTACAAGTCCAAAATCAGGGATAACTTTTAGATTTTCAATAACATAGATTTCCTAAAGACTAAGTATTAAACTCTAATGTCTGACATTACCGTCTGACTGTAATTTTCAGTAATTTAACAGAAAATCAAAACATTTTATAAGAAGGGGGATAGTTTGAGGCAAAATAAGAGAGAGTTGTGCAGTATGAAATAGTTTTTGAACAGTAATATTGCTTTTGCTTTTTGGGGGTCTGATGATTTTTGTTGTGGTGTGGGTGGCAAGTTATTTTCACAGATTTCCTTATCTGGCGGTAATTTTTTTTTAGTTTTCATTTAGATAGCTGTTGTAATCACAAGTTGTATATTATATTATATTATATTATATTATATTATATTATATTAGTTGGGTGTAGCTAGAGGTAAGATTTGTAAAGACGAGGTCCAGCGTGTTATTTGTTTACTGAGGACCATGGAGAAAAATTCCGTAGCATTTCAAAAACATTCTGACTACCAGAAAAGTCTAACTGGGTAGGTGTCCATTTTTATTGGAGGTCCATGAAGAACAGTTCCATAGTATTTCAAAAACATTTTGAAAACAATTCTAAAACCCTCAAAAATAAAACAAAACATCTACAGTTTAAATAATGATACCAATTTGGGCGATAGCGTAGTGTACTGGCTCACCTTCAGTTCTGTGCAGGAGTGGGTGTGGCTACATTAATTGGCATTAAAAGATGCATGTGAAATGAGGCATGAATGACTTGCCATTCATATTAGCAGTCACATCTTGCATACAATTAAGGTAGCCAAATGTAAATCAAGTGTACAAGTATAAACTCTCGTTACAGTTATCTTCCAATGTACAATTTCCAGATCCCCTTAAATGTAAAAGCATACACATATATCGGTAGTTACTTTCATAAAGCTACAATTTCCAGAAAGGTAGCACGGAGACAAGTGTAGTTTACAAATATCCCCTGAAATGTAAAAGTATACACTTTTAAAGTAAAGTACTTCATAAATATCACCCTAAATGTATTCCAGATCCCCTTAAATGTAAAAGTAACATAGCTTGGAGACTTTCATCAATATCATAACCTCTTCAACACCTTGCATGTTTTAGACATTGTGGCTTGTTTTAGGTTTTATGTTCAGAAAATGCATGCTTTCAGAGCATTCTGAGCATTCTCAAATACACTGGCATCAATATTCATTGACACCAGATGAATATTAAATCGGTCTGACTGACGTACGACTACGGGGGAGGGTTTTGGGCGGGGCTTGCTATTGCGCATCTGGTGAGCCAGTATACTACACTATCACCCCAATTTGGATGTAACGAGACAAAATTAGTTAAAACAAGTGCAACTTAGATAACAATAATTTAATAAATTAGAGACATTTTAGACAGTTTTTAGAAGTTAAAGGTAAAGTAGTATAATAAATACAGGAATTGCAATATGAAGTTAGGGAAAAATAAATTATTACATACATAGATAAAGTTAGTTAGCGAGTGAAAAGGGGAAGTAAGGAGGTGTAAGGTATGAATAGGAGCTTGTTTGTATTTAGAAATATTGTTAGCCTGAGGCTGAGCAAAAACAGAGACAGATTTTGGCTAACAACTATTTCAGGAGGGAGGGTATTGATCTGATGGATATAGGTAAGGAGTCCCAGGCCTTAGCAACATGGTATAAATATAGATCATCCCTGCAGATGTGATAGGATTGTGGGCAGAAAAGTTTGTCCTCACTGAATCATAACAATGGAGTATGAACATAACTGTATAGAACGGTATAGAACGGTATGGAATCATAATGATGGAGTACAAACATAGTTATATAAAATGTAATGAAATCATAGTGATGGAGTACAAACATAGTTATATAAAATGTAATGAAATCATAGTGATGGAGTACAAACATAGTTATACAGAACAGTATTTAGTGCTAGACAAGCAGATGATTGCTGGCTAATGTTGTAGGTGGGAAGAAGCTCTGTATATGTTTTTTGGTGGGGTACTTCTAACTAATTTAGGCTTTAAGTACTATATAGTAGTGGGTTCTGAAAGGGGCATTTACTGAATATTTAGCCACTTTACCATAGCATTGCTCAAATTCTGCTTTTTGTGCTGCCTGGAAGTTAGTAAGAATGGATGCTCCATATACTAGTGTGGGGGGTGCTAAGTAGTGGTAAGTGTAGCTCTAGCTGTGTTGATGAGAATGTTTTTGGATCTCTAAAGCATTCCAAGTTTCTTTTTAAAACATTCCAAGTTTTTGCTGAGTTTTTCTATGCATTTTTGTATGCGCATCTCAACTGTAAGATTATAGGTTCATAGGTAAGGTAAGTACTAGGCTAGCTGCTCTTGCAGACCATTTTATCTAGCTAATTTCCATTTTTTTGCATTTGAAATAACCTATCCCACTTGGTTATGGATTGGCCTTACCTGTCCCATGGTTGATAATTACATATTACCCCTAATGAGAATAACTGGGATCATACCCTATATAATTTGAGTTGATCCATGCCTAGGATAAAGCATTTAGGAGCTGCATCTGCCCATTTCTAGTGCATGGGGCAGTTCTGGGGTAAATTATCTGTTTCCCATGCATATATCAAAGCTGCACTTCAAAATGGACACGGATGAACTTTGTTTTATGTGGCTAGGGAATCTGTTCCACAGCAATGGTATCCTCTGTAAAATATATCTGTCCTTCCAAAGTGTTCTGCTAAAGTTTTCAGATGAGGTTTAGGTACCATTTGACTTACTGATGTGCATTAAGTCCATTAGTAATAGGTCAGAGGATGCCTTCTATGCCAGCAACAGGTCACATCTTCGGAATCTGTAGGATACCAAGTATAGTGACAGGAGTTTCAGTTGGTCCATGTAGGACCTGTTGTTTAGGCCTTGTATCCTTTTAGTAATGTATCTTTGTGAGAGCTCAAGAGTTGTTGCATGTGTCTGAACAGATACATGCTGTGTATGAACCGATACATGCACAAGGGTGCATAATGTGCAATGACTGTGCCCATGAAGGCTAAGTAAAGGTGGTGACTGACATTACTACATCTCGACACAATCACTTTGTTTATAATCTATGCAGTACAGAAGGACTTTCTTACAATAACACACCCATGCTGATCAAATGTTAAGTCAAAAGAAAAATCCATGGTCTCCCTGGAAGTCTCGGAAAACCCAGTATGCAAAGTACACTTGGTCAAAAACGGACAATGCAGAAACTTTGCAGTGTGGAGGGTGTGAAGTTCACTCCTTGAAATATGTTATGCACCTAGTTCAGTAATAAAGCAAACAGAAACTTCATTTTCATTATACTCAACTAGGATTGCTTGTTTATGTTTCAATAAAGGATATTCCATTCTTAACTCAACTGTGGACTTTTATTATTTGCAGTACATATTTTAAAGTTCGATTCTTATTAGTGAACTAGGTGCATAACGTATTTCAAGGAGTGAACTTCACACCCTCCACACTGAAAAGTTTCTGCTTTGTTTATTCAAAAGCTAAGTCAATGTCCACATAACTTCCCAAATCCTGAACAACTGCTTCAAGTCCTAGGGGTGTATTGTCAGTGTGGTATTTCCCGGTGATAGATGACTTCCCAAAAGATACAGTCATGCATTTTTTGGTATGTTGTTTCAGACCATGATTTTGAGTTATTTATTTGAGACATATTTGAGAAATCCCAATCCCTCAGAGCCACACGCTCCAGGGATCTAAACCTTGTCATCACAATAAACAAAACATGCTGGAGGGATAGGTTCCTGACCCAAAGACTCCCCAGACTCTGGAATAGACTGCCCATACATGTCAAGCAGAGTGCCTCTTTAGCCCTCTTCAAAAGGAACCTTGATGACTGGATAGGAGAAAGGAAATTCACCCTGGGGATCACGGCAGTCACCCTGCTAGAAAGGGGTCTAGAGAAGTAAACAGTGTGGGAAGAAATAGCCAGGGAACTGTTATGACTAGGCTTGTATAGGCCCTAGGTCCGATAGCCTAGTACCAGCCTATGAACTGATGAACAAACCTTCCTGCAGGATGGCCAAGTCCTTTAGGATTCAGTGGCTGATCCTAGCTTGCAGTCATCTGCAAACATAGTCATCAGCATCCACTTTTATCATTACTATTAGTATTATAATCATTATTATTGTTCAGTATTACTTATAATCATCGACTATTCTCCCCCATTATTTGCTATTAGAAGGGTCTTTAGATGGTGTATTATTAAGTGAGAGGATCTTAAATGTTTTTCATGAGAGAGCTGTGGGGGAACCATGTTATTTTTGGGGGGGGGGGGTTGAGCAAAAGTTGTGAGTTACAAAGCCATGTTTCAGTGTCTGTTACAGCTTCCTGAATATTTTCTGATCTGCATATGAGTGTGGAGTAATCAGCATGTTGTATTAGGGTAGCCAGTTGTGTGCATCAGTGGAGGTTGTTGATGTGTTAAAGAGGAGGAGACCAAGAATAGAGCATTATGGTACACTGGTGGTGACTGGGAGGTATGGAGAGAGAGTGAAGTGTCATTTTACTGGCTAATACCTATAAGGGAAGTAGTTTTCAACCACAGAAGGGTGCTCTGCGATAGACTTTATCAGGGCATTTGAAGTAGAAGTTTGTTGTAACAAACTGTGTGGAAGGCTTTAGACAAGTCTAGAAATAAGGAGGAGACTAGTTTGTCATTATCTATTCCTTTATTAACACTATCTATAAAGGTTAGAAGTGTAGTGTTAGTACTGTGGGAGGTATGGAAGGCATATTTTTCAAGTATTTCACAGAAGGTGGGTGTAGCAAGATGGATAAGGTATACACCTTTTAAACACAGTTTGATTCTGACTTCAGGGCAATTGGCCTACTATTGTCCCATGAATCTAAGATCACTTTATGTCTAAGGTTAATGATGTCTGTTGAATTTCCTACTTTATGTAGATAGATAATGTGTGGTTATTTCCAAAGAAAGGGAACATAGGATTCCAATATTGACCCATTTATAAGGATTGAGACAAGATAGGTAATGCTAATGGATACTATTTTAAGGTACTCACTTGGAAGGTAATCAGCTGAGCGTGGTTTGAGTTTGAATTGGTTTATGTAGAATGAGGGCATTGGTTTGAAGGTGAAAGAGGACATAGTGATATATGGCTATTGGACAGGGTTGGGATTGGATGTGGACATCCTTGGTTAAGAACACTATACTATCTATGAAATAAGAAATTAATTCTATTGCAGGTTTGAGTGATGAGTTTTTGGGAGAGGGATTAGGGTTGAAGTTTTGACTAGGATCCAGGATTCCTTTAATAGGTGACTGGAATCATTTTAGGTTGTGTTACCTATTGTTCAGAGTGTTGTTCTAGTCTATTTTTTTGCCTTTATTTATTTGCTTTTTATTACAGATGTGGCGCAGTCTGATGTTTGAAATATTGTGATGTATTGTATTTTTACCAATCTTTCTACACTTTTTATGTATCCTGCTTTAGCATTATACTCTTTTTGGATAGCCAAAAGGCATTATTTGTTCTTACTCTCTTCCTTCTAGGAGTTGTCAGCCCATTTAGGAAAGTTACATTGAATTAATTTAAAGCATCAGGAAAAGTAGGATTTTTTGGATATTCCAGTTAAAAGATAATAGGGTAGTAATATACATGTCTGGGTTAAACCTGGAGAGGCTGCATGTTGTTTTATAAAAATGCCAGTTAAGTGGATGTGTCAGATATTTGGTTTAAGTTCTCCAAATCTTTAGGGTTTCTAATACTGTTATGGGAATGGACATCATTCCGCAGTTAGGGTATGGTTAAAGATCACGATATTGTATTGCTTCAGTCTGTGTTATCCAAGTGTGTTCTTTGTAGCACCCACAATGAACCAATAATTAATTCCTGCAATTCATACAGAGTTACATGTAAGGGTAGAATGTGTAAAAGTGCCTTTTTTTTTTTATCCGATCTGTTGTCCTAGTACTAGTACTGGAACTGTCTGGGCATTTTTCCTCTACATTGCACTCATTTCTGCCTGCAAATCTTGATATTCTATTACTTTGTTTCTTACTGTATGTAAGACAATATAATGGCAATGTGTAGCAATTTCAGTGATCCATGCTAGTTTCTGTTTTTTTTAATTAACTACTATATCTGGTGTTCTCACATCTACTTTTTTGAACTGTTGGCAATGCCTCATCTAATCTGATGTAGATTTCATCATTTGCTATAATACTTTTTGGCTCGTGCTTCCAATGCCTCTCAGCTACTTCTGTATTGTGGTGTTTGCACAATCCTCAATGGAACAGTCTTGATACACTATTGTGTCTTTCAGTGTATAGGCCCTCTGCCATAAGTGTATCACACCCAGCAAGTAGGTGTGTGACTGCTTCTAATTTTTATTTTTTTTTTTTACAGAACCTACATTTGTCTGATTTTCCCACAATTTTCAATGTACTTTGTAAAATAATGTGTATGTAGTCCACTGTCCTTGGCTGCTATTATTAACCTTTCATCCTCTGGTTTTATCTCGCATCCCTTTATCCATTCCTCTGTCAGATCCTTATCAATGTGAGGTTGTGCCAGGAGATCTCTATACTTCTTACTATATTTAAGGCTTTTCCACATTTTTTCCTTCTCATCTGATCCTTCTTGCATTCTTCCTTTTGTTTTTTTTTTTTGCACATTCAGTTGCTGTATGATTTTTTTCAACTTCTGGTTTGATTTCCATTCCTGTTTACCAGTTGAATGATTCTGCTAAATTAAGCAGAGTGGGTGTCTTAGACTTCATCTACTCATGTCTTAAAACTTTCATGACTGTTTGGGTCTGATGACAAACAAATCACAGGCATATTTCTAGTTGCAAACATTATACTTCACTTATAATCTATCCAGTCATTGTTAGTCAAACATTACATAGCTCATTCAAATCATACCTTCTTTTAAACCTCATTCCTCCTCTGAAACATTATTCAGCATGTATTGCTCCCACAATTAACATTTTTAAGTCTACCATCTCATTACACTTCCAAATATATTTATTTCCAATTACCTATTTCTTTCTCATCACACCTGCAACTTTTGATATCTGCCTATCTCCAAAACAGGGCTTTCTTTGGCTTGACAGTGTTCCAACATATCCCTCTTTGAGGGCCTCCTGAGAGTTACATTGCTGCGTATTCTGACCAATCATAGAGGAAGAATGAAAAGGATAACATCAGATAAAGAAGTTATGCACTCAACATAATGTTCCCTCTGTGTTGTCCAATTTCATTCTTCCTCAGTTTTCTTCTCAGCCATCCCTCAGCCTTGTCATTCCCAGAAGGATTTGGGGTTATATAAATGCTTTCCTGTTCCATTTTTCAGCCTTATTTTTTTTCTTTATCTGTCTCATCTTTTAAATCAGTAGGCAGCAAACTCGATCTGAGGAGTTAGGGATTCTGTAGTGCATTGTGGGAAGAGGGAGGAGCTTCGAACTAGGATCCAAAGTCTACAAAATGTGGCTGAGCCTGATCCAAGACCCATCAGTGAGGAAGAATGAAAATAGACAACACCGATAAAACATTAGGGTTAACTTTGATTTTTGGAAAATGGAAGATTCCATTTCCACAAAGGGAACTTGTCTTTGTAGTCAGCTTATTTGAATCGGACTGATGATGAAGACCCATGGAATGCACCCTGAATCTTTGGAAGGTGCCCAACTGTTATATGCTATGCAAGATATAAACCATATAGTTAAGGCTGCTGCAGCAGTGATCAATATGATGAACATAAATGTCTTCTTTACATTTCAGGGTTTGAAACTGTCATGTTCTTATGTTGAAGTTTTTTCTTGTGTCGTTTATGATTGGGGAGAAGTTTTATGATTAACCTTCCTTCTTCTAAGTTAAAGAATTCATTACATGCTTCTGTGATATCCCTTTGTCCAGTGACTAAGGATATTTTAACATATACTTATGATGCTGCTGACTCTTCCTCCAGTTCTAGTACATCTAGATAAATTTTGAGGAAATTTGATTGATTTCACTCAACATTTCCTGATCATTAATCTGAGATTTTGCATTCTCAGAATTAAAGAGACTTCTCTTTGGTATGTTTTGTCTCTGTGCAGCAGAGGAACTTAAGGCACAAGTAATTCTTGAACTGATTCGGCCCATTAGCTTGACAAGTCTGATCTGTAAGGCCATGGAGTGTATTATTATGGACCTCATAAATAAGGACATAGGCAAT
>NC_056735.1:874068905-874070771 GCF_019279795.1 Protopterus annectens
TTAAACAGCTGCCTTATATGCGGGTTTAGTTCCTCGTTGAGTTCATGTAGCACACAGCCGGGGACACCATCCAGTCCCATTGATGCTGTGCTTTTAGCTTTAGAGAGAGCAGCTTTCACCTGCGCATTAGAGATGTCTGGGAGACTACACTCCGCTGGGATAGTTATCTCTCCTTTTTGGGGGGGGGGGTGAAGTTTGCACTGAACCTGTCTGCCAGTATGTTGGCAATGTCTGTGGGTTCAGTGATTTTTGTATCATTTTGGACTAATTCTGTGCATATCTGGGAGTTTCCACCCAGGTTTCTAACATAGCTGAAGATGGCCTTATGATTGTCTTTTGAATCTATTACAATTTTTCTCTCAAATTTGGCCTTGGATGATTTTATGAGTGCTCATATTTTTTTACTAATAATGATCAAGGGTGTCTTCTCTTTTATGGATTTTGCTCTATCATGTAACAGCTTTCTCCTCTTATTGTAAAGTTTGTTTATGGCTGGGGTCCACCAGACTGGACGTTTGCCCTTGGTGGAAAGAGTCTTGGTTTTATTAGGGATTGCCTGATCCATGCAGTCCTGGAGGTGTTCGTAGAAGGCATTTGTAAGGGCTTCCGCAGCTTGGGTTGTGGTTTCCACTGGCTCGGGGGCCTTGAAGGATACCACACCAGTCTTGAGTAGTGTTAAGTTTGCTTTAGAGAAGTTCTTCACTGTGGTCTTTTTTGTTTGGGGTGGGGGCGGGATGTGGATTTCCAGTGAGATAAGTTTGTGATCTGATCTCACCAATGAGGGATATACTTCCGGTGTGGAGCATTTTGTCCCCATGTTTGTGATGATGAGATCTAGTATATTTTCCCCTCTTGTGGGAATATATATATATGTATATATATGTGTGTGTGTGCGTGTGTGTGTGTGTGTGTGTGTGTGTGTGTGTGTGTGTGTGTGTGTGTGTGTGTGTTTGCCTGCATTTGTCTCTATGTGTATTTGAGGGTATTTCTCTGAGTACACACACACATATATATATATATATATATATATATATATATATATATATATATATATATATATATATATATATATATATATACACATGCGCGCACGCGCACACACACACACACACACACACACACACACACACACACACACACACACAACTAATTTTTTCCCCATTTACAACACAAAGTCATTGTGGCCCTTCAACACTAACAATCATCTAGAACCAAGGTTCACAGCAATGAGTGGCTTTGCCTTGTTGAGGTTGTTCTTCCTTACCACACACATACGCACCTATGGCCAATTAAGAATATCCAGTCCACTTAATGTATGTCTTTGCAGAGCAAGTGGAAGCCAAAGCACCTGGAGAAAACCCATCCAAACACAGGGACGACATTCAGACTCTACATAGAAAGCACCACAGCTGAGAATTGAACCAGGGAACTTCTAACAGTGACGAGATAATGCTGTCCGCTGTGGTAGTGTGTGTGTGCATATGTATGTATGTGTATAAATATATATATATATATATATATATATATATATATATATATATATATATATATATATATATATATATATATATATATATATATATATGTAAATATGTGTGTGTGTGTGTGTATGTATATATACACCTATATATCTGTCAAAATAAATAGGCAACTAAAAGGACTAATTACGTCTGACAAAGCCAGATCTGAGGTTAAGATAGCCTCCCAGGGGAAAGATAACCATAACACCTTCTATGGCTATGTCAGAAACCTCAAGGGCAGCACAAATCAGTGTGTTGAACTGATGGTTAATGGTGCCACTTTCACAGACCATGAGAATATAGCAAACCTTTTAATGGACAAATTCATTTTCAACCCCCATCCCCA
>NC_056735.1:874101909-874136909 GCF_019279795.1 Protopterus annectens
ATCATAATATAAAACACTGTCTTCCTCTTGGCCAGGTTGTGCCTTCCGTGATCTTCATCCATTAGTCTGCCTAATTATGTTCTTTCTTTCTGCTATATGCCTTTTTCCCCTTTGATTTGCACCTTTACATCTTTCACCTTTAATTTCCTCTCCAACTTACTTCCTTATATAGTCCTCTACATTGCATCCCCATCTATTATTTTTATGCTTTATCTCTGTTTTATAATGACTAGTTGCTCATTACTATATAACTGTATTGTTTTTATTTTCTTCTCCCATGTTTGTATTCCTTATACATGCTTGTAGACTTTGCTGCTTTATGCTTATTCTCATAGCTTACTGTTTTGACCTCCAGTCCCTTAACTTCTCTTTTGATCACTCGCCAATGTATTATAATCAGTCTCTTGAAATCCCCTACCATTATTTTTGTCCTTATCTGACATTTTCACTCTGTACTTCACACTAAACTGCACAATGATTTCATCACTGTTGGCTAAATGCACCTTTACCTCGATATCCCTGGCAATCTTCTTCTTGGTTAGAACCACATCCAAAATTCCCCCCTTCCCAATAGAGCTTCAAACAAAACAGCTGGCAGAGAGCCAGACAGAGGTCAAATGGGGCCCTAGGCAGAGTAATAGATAGGAGGTCCCCAGAGCAGCCCCTCTTGTGGCAACTCCCTACCCACCCAAAGCAGCCCCCTCCCTAGTCATTCCAGTGTGCCATTACTTGGATATTTCTCCCTAGCTACCATAAACACTTTTCAAAACTGTCATTGTGCATACTGCTTTCTTATTTACTTCTACAATAATTACAGATATTGAAATAAAATAGCACAAACACTGATAGCCATTTGCTAAACAAACAATACAGTCTCAGCATGAAAATAGACTTAGCATGAGCAGTAAACTTCTCTGCCCTTGAAATTCACATTCATTGAACAGCATTAAAACTCACATTCAAAGAAAATGCATCTGGCCAGTGGAGGATTACATTTACCTTTGGGCTGTTTTCAAAACATAGTCTTCTTGCACACATTTTTAGAGCCATGCATACAAGTATGTGTTTTTTTATTCATCTTCCTCGTTGTATTAAATTACATTCCTTGTATACAGCACAACTTGAATGTGTTTTAAATTTGTAGTTTTGAACATTTTTTCAGTAAGCAAAGAAACAAAATGTAGGCAATAATGACAAAACATCCCATTTCAGAAAATTTCAAACATAAAAGGCCACTTAGACATCTGTCATTATAATCCACCAATATCAGTCAATAAGTACAATCTCTGGAGAAGTAAAAGTCATCTAAATAATTCTACATTAATGTGAACTGTAACTAATGAAGAGGTTGCTACTGGCAAACAACTTTACGTTTCAGTGTTTCTTCTTCAAATTCAGTGCCTGCTGCCCTTGAAGAATCAAATTGCTGATGTTATATTAATAAAATGGTAAGCTGGTAATTTTGCAATAGGGAATGACTGATAAACGAACAAGTTCATAGTTAATAAGCATTTCATACAAAGGAGGGCATACGCAGGAGTGCAGAACCCCTATCCCCCCTTAAAATGCACCAAATAATCAACAATTGAAAGAGCACTGCAATACCAGCACTCCATCTGCATGGTGTGGGAGTAGAATCCACAGCCTTCTGCACCAAAGGCAATTATGCTACTAAAACTGCTTTCAAATTTTACAGTTCATACAGTGACTGCCATTTGCTAAACAAAACAGTTAGCTGCCCATTGAAAACAGACTTAGCATGGGCAACAGTAAACTTCTCTTCCCCTGAAACTCACAATTTCATGAAAATGCAGTGAAGCTCATAATCCCTTGAGAATACACTTAAACTCATAATTCCCTGAAAATGTACTTTAACTCAAACTCACAATTTTGTCAGTAGTCTGGCAGTTGGTGTAACGGATTCAGGTTTTTGTCTCCACCAAAGCTCACAATTCCTTCAACAGTCTGGTAGTTAGAGTACAAGATTCGGGCTCTTGTCTCCACTGAAGCTCACAGTTCCTTCTGCAGTCTGGTAGTTAGTGCCTAGGATTCGGGTTCTTGTTTCTTGTAACCAAGCTTCAGGGTCAAGCCTAATCAAGTTAATTTACTAACCTGCCTCCTCCCAACTAAAGCATTACATACCATACCTCCATACCTGTCAACCTCTTATCATAAGAAATTTGGACAAAGCCTAAATAATGGGTGGGGGAACAAAGACCCCAAAATAGGGACAGATTTTAAATATTGCTCTTACAGACTTAGTAAATTGCTAGATTAACAGGATTTGTGTTAGCGTGCATTTTCTGAAGGATATGAAGTCTGAAATTTATATATATAAATATATATATATATATATGGATCTACATTGTTAAATCGAAAGGACGGTTCATTGAGCCATACTTTGTCGAACTCACTTCTGTGAAAGTGCATTCCATTGAAAATGCACTTTCGCGGAATAAAAAAATAAAAACTAAAGAAAAAAAAATACTACACAATATTATGCAGATGCAAGCCCCCCTGCACCCCCACCCCCTACCTTAATATTCTCACTCTGAGATCACACTACAGTGGGGAAAAGGGAATATTCCCTTATCCACACTGTACTTTGATCTCAACAAGAGTTTCCTTAGTTGCACATCAACAGTATACATTGATGTACAACTAATGCTACATGCAAACGGCATTTTTTTTTAGTTTGTTTTCTTTAGCAAAAGTGCATTTTCGACAAAATGGACTTTCATGCCATTATTTAGTGACTTCAGTCCTCTGTGTATTGTCAGAAAGCCACAAATGTCATGAGGAACAGGCCAAAAATATGAGGCAAAAATCTGGACAAAGTCTAAAATAATGGGGATACAAGGGCATAAAAATAGAAATAGATTTTAAATATTGCTCATTTTAACTTAGTTTCTAGAATAACAGGATTTGTGTTAGCATGCATTTTCCTGAAGGATATGAAGTCAGACTCATATATGTCATTATACAGTGACTTCAGTCCTCTGTGAATTGACAGAAAACCACAAATTTTATGATGAATGGGCCAAAAATATGAGGCACAAATCTGGAGAGTTGAGGTACGCATACCTCTCAGCCTTTTACTGCAAGAAATCTGGACAAAGTCTGAAATAATGGGGATACAAGAAGTATATTTTAAATATTGCTATTTTTGCCTTAGCTGCTAGAATAACAGGATTTGTGTTAGCAAGCATTTTCTGAAGGACAGGAAGTCAAACTGATATATAAGCTATTATTTAATAACTTCAGTTGTCTGTGAATTGCCAGAAAACCACAAATTTTATGATAGACTAAATCTATGAAGCTAAGTCTGGACAGTTAAGAGGTATATTAAAAACATACATACCCACCCACACACACCTGCCTTCTCTCAAACAGCACATCAATGTAAAAAACACACACACACACACACACACACACACACACACACACACACACACACACACACACACACACACACACTATCTCGCAAACGAGCAGAACAGCTAATTTACGTTACACACACACACACACACACACACACACACACACACACTATCTCGCAAACGAGCAGAACAGCTAATTTACGTTACACACACACACACACACACACACACACACACACACACACACACACACATGCACACATGCACACATGCACACTTTTTCATACAGAAACAAAACACCTAGTTTAAATTACATGCACTCACATAGACATGCATATGTACATACACACTTTTTCTCTCATTCAGAAATGAATGGAACCGCTAGTTTAAATTGCACATACACACACACACACACACACACACACACACACACACACACACACACACACACACACACACACACACACACACACACACACACAGGACTTTAGTCACCTAAATTATTCCTATTACCTCTGCCTGTAACTGTGTAAGGATACAACACTTGCCATCTTCCAGTCATCAGATACTTCAAATAGCAGCCAATGATCAGTTGAAGACTTTTGACAGAGATCTGTCAGCACACTGTCCAAATTCTCTCAGAAACCCAGGAAGGAAACTTTGTGGTTCCTATGCATTATCCTTTCTTAGGTTAACCACTTCCCTATAAACTTCCTCCCATTCTTTTCTGGTGTCCAGCTACTGCTGTCCTCATTCTGTCCCCATTCCCCTTCTCAGCACAGCACTCTTCCCTTGCTGTCCTTCATAAAAATTGAAGTAATTTACTTATGCAATACTGCTGACTTTCCCAGCCTTCTATAATCTTCCTCTTAATCTCTGCTCAACCTGAAGGATATGCCCCTCCCTCCCTTCTCTTTCCTTCTGCTATATAAAATTAAGGAAGTATTTGCTTCCCTTCAGTTCCAATTTATCAGCTCCCCTTCAGTTTGCTCATCCTCCACCTATTCACCCCTTTCATTCATCTAATTTGCATTTTACAGTAATTACTAGCCTCATTTTCCTTTGCAGAAGATGCAAAAGAAAAAAAAGTGAGGCCACAAACTCTTTACCACTGACTCAAGTGCTGCATTTTCATAACTTGCTTACTCTCTCCACTTGTTCCTAGCCCTCTACCATGTCTGATCCTCTCCCCGGCTCACCATAATCCATTCCCTTTTCCAAAAATCCCATTCCATCATCTTTTTCCTTGTATCTTATTCACCATAATAAACATCATAGTGGCAGGACAACTGTTGACTAGCTACACTTTCATATGGGCACTATTTTTCTTTGCCAGAGATGACGTGCACCTCTTCTTCCTAGGCTTTCATATATTAGGGACATCCTTGTCTGCCCCCACAGTGACTTTTAATCAATGTCAGTCTACTAAAGCTTCCAACATAACTAAACAGAATCTAGGTAACATTAAGGAACTACTGCTCAACACTAGGAGACCTAAACAAAAACTCCACTCCCTGCATGCATTTCTTATCTCCAAGAACACTGTCATATGCATCATCACAGAGACCTGGATCAAGACCATTCAAAGCAATCCATCAGTACAAGGCATCAATGCCTATAACACATTCAAGCACTATAAACAGCAGTGTCTCTATATTTAAAAAAGATTGATCTCCAAATAATGACCTGGAACACCTCCACGTCAAACTTACTATTAGGAATACATCTTACCAGATCATAGCAATCTACAGGACCCCCTCTATGTAACCCTCAGCTCATACCTCCTACATAACTAGAATGGAGACCTTATGTATTAAACCAAACACCATTCTCCTAGGAGACTTCAACTCTCCCTCCATAAATTGTGAGACTTATACATTCATAAAGATGCGTGCCAAGACATTGCTGACTTCATTAATAAAAAAACTCTGTGGACTAGTTTCTTTGCACCCCAACCATGGGTGATAAAATTCTGGACTTGGTCCTTACCAATAATAGCCAGTTTTGATTGCCACTAATGGTAACTTCTTCCCTGGTCATACTTCCTAATCCTTTCCTTCTTCAACATGTTAGCTGCAGGCATAGGTAACACTCTGATAGTGGTAGCTCCATATCCCAGTCTTGGCATTTCTGTACCACCATACTGACCTTATTTGCCACTATCTCATCTGCCTATTCTGACAGGTTACTGGTATCCACATGCACCACAATTTACATCAGCTTGCCTCCCTTAGTTATCTATCTGTCTTGACCTCCTCCTTCTCTTCCTCCCATATTTATGAACTCTAAAGCCAGATATAGATTTAATTACTATATGTTCTCCCCATCTCCCTTGCCAAAATTCTGAATTCTCTTGGTGATGAAGTCTCCAGTCTCAAAACCCTCTTTGCCATCCTTCATTCAAAGAATCTATCACTTCCTGCCTCATGTCACTAGTCCCGCTGCTCAAAATCCACCACTATAACAGCTCTGCAGACTGGACCAACAGAAATACAATTTATTAAACAAATATAACACTACAAAGATTAAGCACTTTAATCTTATGCAGCATTACTTTGGATTGTATAGGAAAAAAGCAGTTAACCTTTGTTGTGTTAAATTATGTGTTTCAGTCTGCAGAGTTATTCTTGTGGTGGATATTAGCAGCAGGACTTGTTTGGATTATTGGTGTTGGTCTTCTGTTGCCATTGTCTTTTGTTTGTGGTTACTTCCCCCTGCTACCTGCAATCTTTTCCCTTCCAGTTACATCACTACAACCCACCATCACCACTGTCAGCATTGCTTGCTTTCCTCTGCTGCAACAGATCATTTTTCCATTGTACCTGGACAGCTGTAAGCATTCAACACTCTTGTCCCTTTTGCCCTGTGTTCAACCTCTGACTCCCTTTAACTTCTTGGTACTACCATCTCCACCTGTCCCTCCAGCTTGACCTCCTAGTCCTTTTCATTTAATGTCTTCATCACCAACTCCCCCTTTACCTTATTTTCTGCTACACCACTTACTTGTATTCCTCTGCCAACATCTCTGTACATGCCCTCTTGCCCTTCACCTCATGGTGTTTCTTCCTCCTCTCCACAGCCACTCTGTCCTTTCTTGACTGACTGGGATGTCTGCAGCCACCTCTAACTCCCATCATCTTCCCTGAAACTCTCCCATTCTCCTGCAGATCCAAGCATCTTTAACCATCACAAAGCTCCATGAGCCCCACTGCTCCCCATATACTGAGTGCACCAGTGTATCCCACTCTTCTTGTTTAACCTCCCACATTCTTTTCCTACTATCCTCCTCTTGGAGCTCTCACTTCTTTAGTAACACTTTGCTGGCAAACCCATGCCATTTCTACTTATCAGTGTGACTCTATGCCCTCTGCTGAGGAACCAGATGCCAGGTGCAACATTTGAAGACAAAGTTGCCAGCTCCACATTTCACCAATCACAAATGTGAGTCTGAATATGTTGTCTGGTTAAATACAAGTCTATCTCCAGATAACAATTACACCTTCGGATAATGCTGCATATACTGTTTCAGTGGTCCAGTAGACATATGCCAGTCCAACACTGCCAGCACATTACTCAAACATAAAATAAAGCTGCAGCCCAAAGCTCAAAATGAAAGGATGATCTTTTATTCCACTGAATTCATACGTTTAGTTGAAACAAACAGACACACAATTGACTAAGCACTTTCATCTAGCATCACAGCTAAAAAACAGAGTGCCTTGAACTACTACATTTGACTCTGAAGATGCCTTTTAGCTGTAATGCTAGGCAAACGGGATTAGTCAATTGTGTGTCTGTTTGTTTCAACTAAAAGTGTGAATTCAGTGGAATAAAAGACCATCCTTTCATTTTGTGCTTTGGGCTGCAGCTTTATTTTATTTGTGTTTAAGGAGGGAGAGTGACATTACTCAAACGTCAGATAAGTTCTGTAAATCCATTGTCTTGCTGCTGGCAGTACTTAATCTGGTAAAAACAGGTCTAGCTTTGATGAAACAGAAAATAGCTGCAACACCCTCCTTCAAAAGATCTAAAGGATACAGAAAGCTATAAGTACAAACTTTTACGTCTAAACTTCAGTAACCGTGAAGTCTACAAGAAAAAATATTGATGAGGAACAAAACAGATAACAATATCTGCTATAAAAACACAAATTGTAATGTACCTGTATGGAGCAGTCATGCCGAACAAACATCACAAACTACAACCAAGTTATCACAGGAACAGATGAGAAAATTACACTGAAACAAACATGCACATCTATTTTAAGAAGACTAACATTGGTAAGCACTAGGTAGCCTATCTACCACAAGAGGAGTGGTTTCTGGCCCAGAAATTGTAGTGTATTGGCCATTTGGGCAGTTTTCCATCTCTTTCAACCTTCTGGTTTAAAAGCCCATGTTTACGTGGGTTGGTGCTTGTTTAAGCTCCATGGATCAAGTTTTGGCATCCTGCCAACTACAAGAGCAACAGGAAGTAGAAAAGAGATACTCTAAATGCCTCTCTTTCAATTTTTTCATAATTTACTGCTCTCTGCATTTGTTTTTTGTCATTTTTTAAATTTATCTGCATTTATGTAAACTATATTTGCCATAATATTGCTACACACTCAAGTGTGCTAGCTTTTACTGCATTTAAAGTGTTTTTGCTACTGTTCTAACTGCTTTACTGCAAAAAAAAAAAAAAGTTTTGAGCTTATTTCCTGCATTTTCTGTAACTAATCTAGTCCAGATACAGATTTGCTGCATCCAGGACTATTTTGTAAGTTTCTGAGCCCCCCACACCTTTCTGTGTTGGAGGGAAGCCTTCTAGCTTATCAGTGGGAGTGGCAAGCACTAGGTAGCCTATCTACCACAAGAGGAGTGGTTTCTGGTCCAGAAATTGTAGTATATTGGCCATTTGGGCACTTTTTCCATCCCTTTCAACATTCTGTTTTAAAAGCCTGTGTTTGCTCATCATGCTGCAACATTCAGCTTAGGTAAACTATTACTGGTGCCAGAAATTCTGCTCTTCAATTTTCCCTAGAATGTGCTTGTTCTTTTATTTCTTGCACCTCATTTAGCGTAATCGGCTAGCACTTTAACAGGCTTTTGTTGCATTTATTGTAGCACACTTAGGCGCTATCAGCACTAACTGTTCCCATGCAGTAACAGCACCAGTACTTATTAGTTATGACCACCCCTCCTGGTATGATTGTAGGGCAATTTCCTGTGCTTTCTCCTTCTAACTTAGTGCACGTTATGCATTCTGAGACAGTGTGGCAACTGTCTAATGTACACAGACAACCCTCTCCTCTTACCTCCCAACACTCATATCTATGAGAGATGCACCTATATCATTAAACTGGAAGCAGTGCACGCTCCAACCAAGACTGGACTAGCTGGTCAAGAGGAGAAGGTTAACACCTGCAAGTCACTACATACAACACACAGCCCTCCAAAACACCAACCATCACACCCTCACATAAGAACACAAACCATACACCTACCTTAATGGAGGCTCTCAATAAAAATTTACCCAAACAGAGACCCCCGAGACAGAAATGCACTTGACCACCATAACACAACACCAACTCCAGAACACATAGTTCACCACCACAGTGTGCCGCTCAACTCAAGCCCTTAAGGCAAAACACTTTGCCCGATGTACTAATCATAGGAGACTCAATTGTGAGGCACACTGATCTCCCACTCACTAGGTTAAGCAAGGAGAAGGTGACGGTCAGTTGAACAAGGAGAAGGTGATAGATAGTTGTCTATCAGGTGCCAGGATCCACCACATAACACATGCACTCAGGTCTGTCCACAACAAGTAGAAATATGACTCAGTCATTGTCCATGTGGGTGTGAATGACCTGAGAAGTACCCCCCTGGACCATATGAAAAAAGATGTGATGGAACACTTTGATTATGTGGCCCAGGCAGGTATGACCCTAGCCCTGAGCAGTATTCTACCATCACCCAGAATGATACCACAGTACGAGCAGAAAATGATTGACTTCAACAATTGGCTAAGTTTCTGTTGTCATTCTAAGGGGATCCAGTATCTGTCTGCCTGGGACGATATGATCAACAGACCTTGATGCTTTGCCAGAGACAGCCTGCATCTGTCACCCTGGGATTCCAGGTACTGGCTAAGGCTCGTGTTACCCCTATAGTGCCTTTTTTAGGCAGTGTTCCAAAGACCAAAATTCCACCATAACAGCTGCAAGCAAATGCAGTCTGAGAGTCATGCTGCTCAGTGCTAGAAGTCTAGATATTGAGATGCACTCGCTTGAAGCTCTCCTCAAAATGGAAAATGTCAACATCTGTGCTGTAATGGAGACCTGGTTTAAAGAGGCAGAAAGCTCCCTTTCTCTCCCAGGCTACAACTCATTCCATACCTTTTGGCCCCAGAATGTGGCCGTAAGCTCCAAAGTCAGTGATGTATTCATATTCTTAAAGGATATGCACACCTCTAGACTGGTAGGCCAACATAATGCATCCAAGACACTTCAGGTACAACTAACACTAAGACGGCAATACAAGTCATAGCCTGCTACTGAACCCCAAACATGTCCTTAGACTCTCATTCCAACTTCCTAAGCACCCTGGAATCTATCAAGGTCCAACCCAATACTCTGATACTGGGTGACTTCAGCTACCCTTCCATCAACTGGGAAAACTATTCAAGTAACAATGTAGAGGTCCAGTGCTTTCTGGAATTTATCAGTTCCAATGCCCTGGACCAGCTCATTCTGATCCCCATTAAAGGAAGCAACATCCTCGACTTGGTTATCACCAACATGGGAGACCGTTGCTCCACACCTATAGTCAATTCCTCTCTGGTTAAATCTGACCATAAACTGATCACCATGAAAATCTCCAGCTCACCTACACCCCCTGCTATGGTGACTACCCTGAAAAACTTTTCTAAAGCCAACTTTGGGCTCCTAAAAACAGAGGTGGCTAAATAGCTGCATGACTACCGAATCATACACCAATGCACTATACAAGCATGTACACAAATGCATGGACCTTGCCATACCAAATAGAACTAAGATGCTCCTCCAAAAAAAGGAAGCCAATCTGGTGGTCCCCAGCCATCAATAAACTCTACAACAGAAGAAACTGTTGTAGAAAAAAATGAAGTCACAAGACTGGCAAACCTCCCTTTTCAGTCTCAACAAAAACCTGAGATTCCTTATTAAATCCTCTAAAGCCAGCCATGAAGGCAGAATTGTGGCTGAGACCAAAAACAACCACAAAGCCTTCTATAGCTATATCAAAAACCTCAAAGGCAATACCCAGATTTGCTCTGAGTTATTGTACAATGGCACCTGCTATACTGAGCCAGCAGATATAGCCAACATACTGGCTGACAGATTCAGTGCCAACTTTACCCTTCTCTTCCCCCCAAGGGCCTATCACAAAGCTGCATTGTCGAAAGCCAAGAATACAGCATCCATGGGACCTGATAATATCCCTGGCTGCATCCTACATGAGCTACAAAACAAACTGTCACCATATCTGTTTGCCCTGTTCAGTCACAGCCTTACCTAAGGCTATGTCCCTAAAGAATGGCACACTGCTACAGTCATCCCACTCCATAAAGGGGGAGCAACTAAAGACCTTGGGAACTATCACCCCATTAGCTTAAGGAGTCTGGTATGCAAAGGTATGGAGCACATCATCATGGACCTGCTTAACAAAGATATAGGAAATCTCCAAACTCTTGACCCCACATAGTTTGGCTTTGTTAACAGGAGATCCTGCCTGGTGAACTTGGTTGACTTCTTTGAAGCAGTCAGCAAGGCTGTGGATGAGGGTAAGGCAGTGCAAACAGCCTACCTCAACCTGGCCAATGACTTCAATACCATTCCCCACTCAGGTAACATTAATGAACTCACCAAATTAGGCATTGATGCTTGCATCACTAGGTGGGTTGCAAATTGGCTCACAGACAGGACACAGAGTGAAAATTGTGGATTCCTAGTCAGACTGTTGACCAGTCAGGAGTGGAGTCCCAAAGGGCTCGGTTTTGGGCCCTCTCCTGTTTGGCATCTACTTCTCAGATGTCCAGGCCAACACAGAAGAACTCTCTCTGGTTGACCAAGTTCACTGATGACTGCAAGCTAGGAGTCATTATCCACTCCCCAAGTGATGTAGACATTCTACAAAAGGGCCTCTCTGAGATCAATGACTGGTGTCAGAACCATGGCCTGAAGCTTAACGCCAAAAAATGTGTTCTCATCCCCTTTGGAAAATCTCAGTGCCATGAATTACCATGTTGGTGGGAGCCCACTGAACACTGAAGGGACCATAAGAGATCTGGGCACCCAAGTCGACAGTCACCTCACCTTCAACCACCACATTGCCACTGTGGTCAGGAAGTCCTTCTACATGACACATCTTATAAACAAAGGTTTCACATCCAGGAAGAAAGAGGTCATCATCCCTCTCTACTCATCCCTCATTAGACCAATCATCAAATATAACACCCTATTGGCATGTACCTGACCAAACACCTACAACAGCTGGAGAGGCCACAAAAGTACCTCACAAAAAGGATTCTATGCCTTAAACACATGTCCTACATGGACAGACTTATGAAGCTTCAGCTGTTCTCAGTCTCTTATTGCCTACTTAGAGGTGATCTCTGCTTGACTTACAAAGCCATGTCTGACTCAGCCCTACTTGAAATGCTACACTTAAAGAAATCCCAATCCCCCCACGTCACATGCTTCAGATATCATAACCTCATTACCACAATTAACAGAACATGCTGGAGGGACAGATACATCTCCCAAAGGCTGCCCATACTCTGGAATAAGCTTCCCATTCATGTCAAGCAGAGCACCTCACTGGCTCTCTTCAAAAGAAATCTTGACGAGTGGATGGGTAACAGAAAGTTCACTCCAGGGATCATTCCAGTTGCCTTACTGGATAGGGGCACGGTAAATTAATATCGGGTGGCATGGTGCCAGGGCAATTTTTGGGGGCTAGCCTTGTAAAGGCTCCAGGACCATTAGCCTAGTACACACTTATGAACCTATGTAACAGAGACAGCATGCAGCATAACTGAGAGCAGGTTACCAGTAAAGGAAAGCAGATGTGATAGTAAATGATGCCAATACAAATCATGGAAGAGTGACTACTGGGACACCACACACCTCTGTTTTTAAGGAAATTTGCCATTGCCAGAGAACTGGACTACGGTTATACTCTTCTGCAGACTACAAGAGCATCTAAAACAAAAGCTATCTGACAAAATGTGCAAACATATCTTGGAAATACCAGCACTGGCAACATCATGGGAGCTGGGATTCACTGCTAGGCACAAATTCTTAAACATTGTTAATGCAACAGAAATGGTACAGACAGTCAGAAGACAGCAGTTTGACCACGGGGTTGAAATGTCCGATCACCTCAAAGTGCAGCGATCTACCACCAAGCATATTACTGATGCAGGACTACATAAACTCCAGTATATTCAGCAGGAAGGGAAAAGTACTGCAGCCATGCTACTGCCTAATTATACACGCAGATCAACTAAACCTTGAACTGCTTCATTTCCCCACCACCAAAGAAATGGTACAAACAGGGCATCTATATTTTCTATTAAAAAAAAACTGCAAGAGAAACAATAATAAATCCTTAGTAGTTTGCTTTGAAAGCAAGGAGAACAATTTACAAATGTGCAGAGAACACAACAGGTTTAACAGGTCCCTATGACTTTTCATGACACATTAGTCCCCAATGCAATAATAAACTGATTATCCCAAAATAACAGACACAGATGTGAATTACTGCTACATTATTGTCACACATTTATAAAAGCTTATTTACACTCTGCAAAGACTTAGATATCCCTAATTATGGAGCAGAATGCAAAAGGAGTCTTACATGTCAACCAAAGAGCAAAAGATAAGGCACAAAAGCCGGGCACGCTGGTGGAGAGCTGTAGACTGAAAACAAGTGATCAGTGAAGGTTTTTCCCCTCATTAACATTCTGCTGATAGCAGGAAGAGTCTGTCAGCAGAAATGAAGATCAAAAGATGGCCAAATCCTAGCCTGCATTGGACAGACAATGAGGGGCATTGCAAAACGGCTACAGAATAGGGAGTGTCACCAAAATCTGCAAAGACAAATAAGTAAGAAATGGCTGTGCAAAGTGGGTGAGTTCAGTTATTAATGGTTAGCAGATTCTAACTTTTTGTGAATGAAAGTACCTTACAGTTTACATCCTTCCATTCTGGTTTTGCTAAAACTACTGTGGTTTCTGGAGAGTTCTGCAGTATATATTAGGGAAAATACAGTAACTCCATGAAAAAGTATTAACTAATATGCAGACTGCTTAGCAGTTGTAACCCCTATGAAATCTTTACCAGTTTCTGTACATTCAGAATGTGACATATCAGATAAGTCCTGCAAATGGATTGCCTTTATACAGCCCAGGTAAACTACATTCATGTACAAGCTCACAAGTCTGACTGCATTGGCAGAGACTAATGGGCATGCCCATCCTGGGAGAAGGCAGGGAGAAACTCAACCTGCGCTGTATCCCTTCCCTTAGTGTGAAAGAGCTGAAAAAATATGAAAACTAAAGATAATAGTTAATCTTAAAGTATAAATAAAGAAATACACCTGCAGCTGCTGAAATCCGACTCGAACAAAGCCGGTAAGAATCAAAATGAACAGTCTGACAACGACAGTCCAAAGCATACATTTTAATAAAATCAAAATGTAATAAGGATAAGCATTTCTGAGTTAAAAACTCTTTATCAGATCCATTAAAAAACATGATATCAACACCTATTTGAATGCATCGTTAACCAGTCAGTGACAAGAATCAGTCCATGCTCCTTGGGAGTGAATTAAAAAATATATTCCATTAATCAAATAGTGTTTGTCAAATTAAATGTTATAAACCAATCAGAAACAGCCTATGCTCCTTAGGTGCAATTTAAAAAGAATATAGCATTGATAAAATGTTATTAGTCAAATAAGATAGTATTGGCCAATCAACATCTGAGGAGAATTTCACACCCCTCTATATTTAAATTCAAAGGAAGACTTTCATTGAGAGTATTTTAACAACCAGCATTGGTTGTTCGTGAAGCCATTGTCCAGTGTTAACTTTGAAATAATCTACGTCCCTTTAGGGTGGGTTTGAGTAGAATATTACCATCGAGTCCTGTTGATTTGTCAGCCTGAAGGCTGGATATCCAATTCATTTCTGTTTTATTCATAACATCTCTGATGTTTTCTGTTATAATTTGAAGGACTGTAAAATTAAAAGTATATCTTTGGCTAACCAGCTCAGAAGGACTCAATGGTAATATTCCACTGCAGTGCACTCATGGTCACCCTTAAAGGAGAAGATGTTTCCACCACTGTGTTAAAAAGTTATGTCATCTAGTGCTGGCACCGGCTCTGAGTTAGCATAAGCTTATAGGTCTAACAACTGTTTTATGTCCACTTCTTTTCCACTCTGGAACTTAGAAGCTCCCAGTCTGCTGTTAGATAATCAAAATCTTCTTTCACAGGCAGGTTATTCATTGTCAGCTAACCATCAAAACTAACTTCAGTGAACATCAAAGTTTTTACAAGGTAAGTAAACAACTGGTCAGCACCACAACTTTGTTGTTTTCTCCACCATAGTACAATCACAGTTGGTATATATAGTTGGTGGGGTGTGGAGGGTAACCCCCCCCCCTTGGCTGGGTTTGAGTTAGTGAGATGCATGTTTTAGTGGGGTAATGGCCAACTGGTTACTTACCCTGTAAAAATTTCCAGTGTTCGCTGAAGTTACTTTCAATGGTTAGGAGTCGATGAATAAGCCATGAATGAAAGGAGATTTTGACGATGTAGTATAGATGCTATCACCCATGTATATAAGCATACATGTTACCCTATTCCTTTATCCCCCCATTCTCTCGCTCTCTTTCTTTCTCTCTCTCTCTCTCTCCTTCTTTGATATGTCAGGGGTGATTTTCACTTCTGATCCATGAATAGTTTCTTTCCTCTATTTTAACAACCAGGGTACTTATCCTGGGTTCTGTCTCTGCTCCTTTTCTCCCATCATAGCATATTTTTCCTTTTTTTGACCTCCCATCTTATGCATTCCTTTGTAAAGATCATTGCACCGCTTTCATTATTTCTTCTCTGTCATTACTGAATAAACAATACTCTGGCATCAGTATGTCTCCCTTCTCGCTGCTCATGTTTTTATGATACCTGTAATGCGTGCTGTGATGACCCACCACTGCCAACCAATAGGTGACGTGGATATCCCACCTCTGGGTCAGTAGTCAAGGAGCCTCAATCCTCACTTCCAGCACCTGTGGGGGGGGACATTCACTGGGATGTTAACAGCTACATGCACACCATTTCCAGATGCAGCTCCCTGCATCAATTCCAATTTCCCTTTAGAGCACACAGAAACCATTGTGAGTTTGGGGTTGGTTTCTCATTCTTTCTCCAGAACCCCAATAAAACTTCTCACTAGCACAGCTATAGACTTGCGTCCTTAGCTAGGGTTACAAGCCAAATCCTCCAAAACTCTCTGTCCAACAAGTGCTTTGTGTCCTGCCCCAGTAGTTGACACACACACATTCTTTTAGATTTTATTTACACACACACACACACACACACACACACACACACACACACACACACACACACACACACACACACACACACACACACACACACATATACACACACTCATGCACCCAGGAAAGGTCGGCACAGGTTTACTAGTTATAACTCCCTTATGGCCAGACTATAAGTTAGTTACCATTGCCACCAGAACCCCTCACCAGCTACTTTAAGGACCTTAACAAAGGGTGTCCAATTTTACTGTGCAATATTAAAATTAATACAAATGGTAGTTTGATCAAGAGCAAGGCTTTTAGGAGTGGCCCACACAGTGCCACCAAATAAATACGCAAGTACACTCACAGCTTAAATATCTCTGCAAACATCAGCCACAATGAAAGGTTTAAATATATTTAATAATACATAATAAAAGAACAAGACATTATTAAATATATGGTCACAAACAACTGAATAAAGTAAAAAGCGATTCCAGACTGCAAGTAGGATAAACCTCTATAAAGTTTATTTTAAATCCACCAACACATTGCGAATGGAATTAGCTCCATCTGCTGGCTCGACTTGACTAAACAAGTCAATAAGCCTAGTCAGGTCACCTCTTAAGGTAGCTAATTCCTCACGTACTTTTGTGACTTCTTGCTGTGTCCTAGTAAAACTATTAGGACTAAACATAATATCTTGTCCGATAATAGTAGAGTCACCAGAGGAACCTTCCATAGTAGGTAGCACCAAAATTCAATAAATTCCACAACGATCCTCCAGGCAATAACTGGAACCAATCCAAAGGAACAAAACCAATCAAAAATAGTCACAAACAACTGAATAAAGTAAAAAGCGATCCCAGACTGCAAGTAGGATAAACCTCTTTAAAGTTTATTTTAAATCCACCAACACATTGCGAATGGAATTAGCTCCATCTGCTGGCTCGACTTGACTAAACAAGTCAATAAGCCTAGTCAGGTCACCTCTTAAGGCAGCTAATTCCTCATGTACTTTTGTGACTTCTTGCTGTGTCCTAGTAAAACTATTAGGGCTAAACATATTGACTTGTTTAGTCAAGTCGAGCCAGCAGATGGAGCTAATTCCATTTGCAATGTGTTGGTGGATTTCAAATAAACTTTAAAGAGGTTTATCCTACTTGCAGTCTGGAATCGCTTTTTACTTTATTCAGTTGTTTGTGACTATTTTTGATTGGTTTTGTTCCTTTGGATTGGTTCCAGTTATTGCCTGGAGGATCGTTGTGGAATTTATTGAATTTTGGTGCTACCTACTATGGAAGGTTCCCCTGTTGACTCTACTATTATCGGAGAAGATATTATGTTTAGTCCTAATAGTTTTACTAGGACACAACAAGAAGTCACAAAAGTACGTGAGGAATTAGCTACCTTAAGAGGTGACCTGACTAGGCTTATTGACTTGTTTAGTCAAGTCGAGCCAGCAGATGGAGCTAATTTCATTCGCAATGTGTTGGTGGATTTAACATAAACTTTAAAGAGGTTTATCCTACTTGCAGTCTGGAATCGCTTTTTACTTTATTACTAAATATATATTCACAGTGACATCAGAGTTCAAAACGCAAGAAATATTTAAAACAACATTGCAGGATAGACTCAGACAAATAAAGAAAAAGAATGTTTTAACTAAGTTTCACTATATTCCTGACTAAAGCTAAGATAATGACCATTCCCTAATAACCTACATAATAGATCAAGGCAGATGATGTGGTGAGTGGTTCTTCTTGTTGTTGTCAGGCATGAGACAGAATACAGAATGCTTTGTCTCATTAAGAGTCTTCTCAAAATAATATCTAGAATATTACTGCTGGAATAGCTTGCAGAATTACATCATTTATGGTCATCTGACATCTAGTTCCCGTGCAAAATCCCCATTGCAGCAGCTGTCAGTATTTAGCACCTACCCAGAAAAAAAACACACACAAGGGATTTTGCTCAGATCTGTTGAGCTTCTGGAAGTTGTAAAACAGCTTAACACTTCCACTGTTCCTGAGTGGCAAATAGCTCACCCCAAAGACAATACAGAAATCTTCTTAGTACAGACTTTCTGTCTCCGGCTACCTTGAAACCTGTCAGATGGCATCTTTATGGCCTAGCCTATAAAGTGATTTAATTTCGAATAATTTTCTAACATTTGCTGGATTGAAGTTAACCCTCCAGTTTCCTCTGTTAAAACATATACATTTAAGCAGTTACAACACTGCATGCACATTTCTGTTCTCGCCAGTAAGGCACACTATGCATACATTTCAAACACAAGCACTTTATAAATACCTTTTCAACACAAACATCTGTACAAAGCAGTTTGATATACACATGACATAGATTTCTAATATAGCATAACACAAGCATCTTATATGAATCAAATTGATATTCACAAATGACATATAATTATTTACAAAATTGCTGCTAGCTGTGCTGGCAGTACTTCCTTTCATCACACATGCCTTCCCCTTCTACATTACTGCTTGACATTTCCCATTGTTTCTTGCCAGACATTAATAATAATAATAATAATTATAATCAGACTTTTGTTCTGACACATTTGTGTGTTCCTTTGCTACATTTTAGATCCCTTTCTTCCTTCTGCCTGGTGCATGTGAGCTTAACCTTCTTTTCTGTATTAGTGACACTTTCCATCTTTATTTAAAGCTGCAGTCATGGATATGTACTTTTCCAACCCAGCTTTGAGCACTGCTGTCCCTTCTGCCTTATGAAGGAGACTGCCCCTGAGTCAGACAGTCTATTTACCAGGCTTCCCCTAGCCAATTAGCAATTTCAAGCCACTCTATCTCTTTTTTTAATGCAAAAAACAGTTATATTCTCCACCTTTTTCCTTCCTTGACTTGGTAGCACAGGTTGTACTAATGACAGTGGTACTTTGGACTTCTCCTGGTATATCTCTGCTACCTTTCTAGCCCTGATTGTTATCACCTCACCTGTATCCTCTGACAGATTGCAAACAGCTATAGTGCACCACAACTTGCATCTGTCTTTCCCCTTGGTGACAACCTTGGTCATCTTTGCTATCTATACTAAGGTTAAGTCCCAAATGTTCACTATGATTTGATTTCCTCTGCCTCACTTTTCAGAATTCCTGCATAATGCAGTGACAGATTCTCCAGTTACTCAAACCCTTATTCCATACACACTGACTCATCTACTTCATGCCATGCTCCATGGAACTTCCCCTCCAATTTGCAATCTTTCCCAATCCTCTAACATCCCAGCTATCCTCCTGGCATCTGCCAGCTTCTTCTCTGTGCTATTACTGGTCAGTTTCCTCTCCCTACTATATACTTCCAGCAATATATCCTTATAGCTGCTTAGCATACATTATTTTCAACCTCTTAGAACAAAAATGGGCAATGGGGGGATAAATGCCAAAAAATAAGGACACGATTTAAATATTGCACTTTTAAACTTAGAAGGTTGATAGAATAATAGGTTTTGCATTGGCGTGCATTTTTTGAAGGATATGAAGTCTGAAACTCAAATATCTATCATTTATTACTGACGCCAGTCCTCAATGATTTTCCAGAAAACCACAAGTTCTATGAGGAGCAGACCAAACATATGTGGCAAAAATCTAGACATTCTGAGAATATCTGGACAGTTGAAAGCTATGCTTCCCAGTATTGGCTCCCTCTTCTCTTTCTCCTCAGTCCTACCTGATGACCTCCCTCCTTTTTTTCCCTGCCTGATGCCTTGTTCACTACCTTGCCTATCATTAAACTCCTACCATTCTCTCCACTCCTCACTTCCAGATACCCCATTAATCAAATACCCCATCACCACCACCAGCTCTCTCTGCTCTGGCTAGGCTACGTGATCTGTTTTACACACACTTTTGAGTACCTACGTCTTATAATACTCTTTATCAGTCTTATCTAACTCCCTGACCATCCTCACATCTGGCAGGGTGTCCCTAACTCTCCACTTCCCCTCTTTATCTGATGTTGTCCTTTCCATGAAAATATCTATTTCCACTTCTCAAGTATCATTTGCCACTTATGTCAATTCTTTAGCTCTACTTTGGTTTTGTACTTGTCATTTCATTATTAGTTACCTCTTCTATTTTCTTGATTATGGCATCTCTGGTTCCCTTGCTTTCCTACTCTACTATTCTACTGTCTACATACTCCACTTGGCAGTGCTGTTCTTGTTACTTCTGCCCATATCCTCCTAAACTCAGTATATCCTCTTCAGTTTAACTACTCTACCTTGGATTTAATAAACTTCGTGTAGGAATAGTGAAAGCCATACACAGAGTGAACACTGTCTGTGTCTGCAGATCCCCCTCGGCAGCATACCTTGCATATTAATGAAGGCATGCTACTGAGATGGAGCCGTGTACACAGTTACTGAATCAGTATTAGGGAGTATGTTACCATGCTTGCAGATGTGTAACACACCCCCTGCACCTTGAAAGTGCCATACGGCACTGTTACATGAAAGAAAGTGTCCTCAGACACTTAGTTATAAATATTTCTTTATGTTACACAAGGGGTGTGTTACAGTGTCCATAACACACCCCCTGCACTGTCAAAGTGACGTATGGCACTAAAATATTAAATTGTAACTGTGTCCTGGGCAGTATGTAAAATAAATAGTAAAGGTATGTGTTACAGTGTCTGTAATACACCCGCTGTAATGTCCGATTGACATACACCTGTGTATATATATGTGTGTGTCTGTGTGTGTGTGTGTGTGTGTGTGTGTGTGTGTGTGTGTGTGTGTGTGTGTGTGTGTGTGTGTGTGTGTGTGTGTGTGTGTGAGTGTGTGTGTGTGTGTGTGTGTGTGTGTGTGTGTGTGTGTGTGTGTATATATATATATATATATATATATATATATATATATATATATATATATATATATATGCGTGTGTGTGTGTTTTTAATTTGTATATATTTTTTGTGTTTGTGGTCAGATTTTAGCATAGCTGAGTGGGTTTGAGTGGCACATTGCTCAGCAATGCTTAATCACAATGAAAAGCTAAACAGAAATGCATAGCTGAAATTTTCACAGCCATGTTAGCTGAATGGTTGGAGTCCCACCTTGTATGTAGTAGGTGCACGGTTTGAATACAGGGACAGGACATTCAACTTTTATATGTGATAGCAATATTTCATACATTATAATTTTTTTATTGATGCATTTAGTGATATTTGTTACCTGGGATAGTCCAACTGATCAGCAAGGGCATTTTCAGTGGAGTCCCATGGAGCAAAGCTCCAGTTATATATAAGTGCCCAATACACTACAGTCACGCTGCAAGATCATTTAATTAAAATACTTAAGGTTAGTGAATATAAAGAGAAAGTCGTACATAATAATAAAAGTAATCCTAATGATTAATGACTTTCAGTATTGTTTTTTTTTTTAATTTGTAAAAATATCTAGCTTGCCTGTAGCTAAGCTCCACTAAGCAGTGCTAAGATAAGCCAACAATGCATAAAGAGAACCTGTTTTAGCAGTACTTAGCAATGCACATCTCCGCCTAGCAGTGCTAAGCAATCCACTGTTTAAGCAGTCCTCAGCACAGCTATGCGGGTTTGCAGGATGCTAAGTTGAATCTAAGCATTTTCAAAAATAGCCAATGGCAAGAAAGGGTGGGAAAATAGCCTTATGTAATCTGAATGGGTGGGAATACAGTCAGAACTGGTTAGAGTTTGATCACTGTAGGAGCTATGGATAGAGCTGGAGAGGGAGCGCGCTTTCAGGCACAGAGCTGGGGCATGTTGGTGTCCAGGGTCAAGGCTGGACTTGATGCCAGATTGCTGCAGAGCCAGTACCAGCGCTCTGAATACAAGTCTGAGGCCTGGGATCATCTGGCAGATAAAGTCACCAATGCCACTGGAATCCCCACACTGGTGAGCAGGTGCATCACCACTACGACAACCTGAATGAAGGAAGGGAGTGCTCTTGGCCCAGTGGACCCAAGATGCCTGGGACGGGAATGCCCCAGAAGTTTGTAAGTATAGCAACTGCTAATTTCTCAAACTGCAGTATGAATATCTGATAGACAGGTATGCATAATGGTGTGTTTCCCCCCACAGTTGCAGAGGAGAGGGCTGCAATCTAGAAGCCCATGCCAGGCTCCTAATGAGAATGCACCGACTGTGTAATGAGTACAGATCTGTTATGCAATATATAGTAGAATAAATAAGAAAGAGTACACTGTTTACTGCAAGTAGGTATAGTGTGTTCTGAGTGTACTGCAATAAATGTGGTCTTAGATCCACAGTGATATAAGTGAGCAATGCCAGGTAATGTGCAATACAGATGAAGACAGCAAACAATCTACTATTGATGAAAGAAAGTTAATACTTTAGTAATAGTGTGTAGGAATGACACAAGTATATACTGTAGTAATACTAAGGATCACCTCATAAAGTACACTGTGAAGGTAATAAATGACATTCATTCATCATTTACAGGATATACAGTACAAATGTCAGAATTTTGAATGTAATAAATCACTGTGTCATGTTACCCTAAATAAAGTTCTGTCTTCCAAGTGTTGTGTTTATTTTGGTCTGTTGTTGAAGAAATCTAATTGTACAAGTGTTCCACAGCAAATATGGCTGTGCCACCATGAAGTGACTGATCTTTGGCTGATAAAGAACTGTTATGTTAAAGTGTAGATGTGGAGCTGTACAACAAGATACAATGCAATTTGATATATTTCTGCACTGAGATCTGAACCTTAAATAGTAATGTATAATGTATTATAGTGTGTTTTCCTCTGGATTTTCTTATGTTAACATTTGCATTTCATCTCTACATACTCCTGAATGTAGGTATGCTGATGCAGACAAGTAGGAGACTATAATTGCATGGAGACTCAAATATATCATGTGCAAATGTATATGGGTCAGGTATGCAACCCAGCACCCTGTTATGGTTTGTACGCATCACACATATTCCCATCCACTAGGTGTTAATTGTGTATACCTGCATTCCAACTATTAATACACACTTCCCCTACTATCTCTGTTATGCATGAATGCCAAGCATGTATGTTCAACTGTCACTGCAGTCGTCTGTGATACTATACCTTTATTACCAGGTCAGACTTTGTAACCAAGTAAGCTTTAAGCACAAATCAGTCAACCAGCACACAGTAGTGGCCCAGTAATTCAGTGTGATAAGAAACAGATATGTTGTTCATTTTTGCACACACAGACCAGGGTTTGAATCCAGGGATCAGTACTAAGATGTATTTATACTAACAGACAAGTAGTCTTGACTATTTTTACAAACTGGCAGGTAGTGTTAATTGATATTTTCTCCACAGGGCTTACAGGTAAAGTAATGTTTGTAGTAGCTGTATGAAGGGTATATTAATAAACTGTATCCAGATGTACTAGTGTGTAAATAGCAGTGCTCAGCAAGTTGATAAGACTCCATGAAATAAAATGTCAGGCAGTACATTAGTATTTCAACTGAACTAGAGAAATGAAATGTTCTGCTGTTGGTACGGCTGTATGCCTGGTGCCGGATGCATGTCTCTTAAGTGTCACACTGTCATATCTAGTGATCACCATTGCCATTAACAGCACACTGCTAAAGAACCTTAAAGTATGTTAACAATGGCCAGACATAGCATGCACAACTGTGGACATACATCAATCCAAACAGTGGACAGTATTTCCACCTACCCTCTGTGATGCTGTAGCTCCCACACTTCGGTAATGTCCTCCTCACAGGCCAGGAAAAGGGGCAAGGCCCACATAAAAGCCTTAAGCACTGTGTTGCCATGCCATTAGCTAATGGAAAGGCAACTCAGCTGTTTTGGATGCAGTTAGCAAGTGGGAGTCACAGACTGTTGCACAAGCAATCACATTTTCATGAGCATTACCTATAAAAGGCAAGCTGATGCCTATGGTAAACAGGTCTGGCACTTTCTTCATGAAGACAGACTGCGATTTTCTACAATACCATAAGTGGATTTCTTCTCACAAAGGAGTACAGCACTATACCAGGTATGTCATACATTAAACATATAATGGAATGCAGATGGGGGGGGTGCAGTCATAGGAAACAGGAATTTAAACGGTAGGTCTCAACAACACTTCCTGGACTGACATGTTGCTGTTAGTCTGCTGTCCAGCACCCAGCACCTTTGGCCATCCCTGATGGCTCTGTCTGCAGTGACCTAGATCACAGCTCTGGCCCCTGAGTCACCCCAGCAATGATCAGCTCGCATATGACTGCTACTGGATTGTCTGTTGTACAATACTGACAGTAAGTACTGGTTAATACAGCTGGCATATCATATCATCTACTGTCATTGAGCCCCTCTCAGTCTGTGAATGTCATACAGGATTATTTCAAAAATTGTCCAGGTCTCCCTGACCATTCCTGATGTACACTGGCTAGGTCACTGTGTACTCCACACCTGTATCGCATTGCCTGACACCTATGGCTAGCATACCTGGTGACCTCCTGCAGCAGGACAGCAGGTTATAGGTACCAGTAGTGGGGGGATGCTGGCTCTGACTCAGCAGCAGTGCATACATATTGAGCATACAATGTAAGGGAATGGATACAGTACCAGATATTCATGTACCATTAGTGTGCCTCCATGGGTCTGGCATGTCACAGATACATTCCCCGAACTATGGGGACAACCATAACGTATTATCCAACTCGTGTCAGGAAATACACATTTGGCTGGCGGGGGGGGGGGGTCTACATCTATCAGGAACATGTAGACATTCTGAAAACATCTGGGTACTGCAGATGTCAGACACCTATGAGGAGGTCACCCTCCACCATATATGCACTGCTCTTAGTCATTGTGTACCTCAGATATTGCTGGAATGTCCACATGCACTTGTAGTGCCACTCACCTATTTGTTGGATTTGTAGGCTGGATGACATGGTACTGTAACGTTGCCCATAGGGGATGCCCAATAGTCGATGGCAATGATGGGTGTGTGGACACATAACAACACAATCTGTCACAGCACTTAGGCCATATCTGGTGTTCCTGATACCATATGAGGTTACTAGGCTATGGACCCTGAGCAGCCATATGCCTAGGCCAGATGTTAGCCCATGTGTATGCAACTCAGCACCTGCTGTCCCTGTCCAAAAAGGACACTGGTGATATCCCAAGGATGTATGTGCTGTTAACCATCCAGTTATCCAGGTTGCATCTGCAAAGGTGTAACTACCTACCCTGCTTGATATGGACAGAGTGCACATTCCACAGCAGGGTGATTGCGTGGGATACACATCTGAGCTGCCAACAAGCCCAGTTCAGGTCACACACCATGTTGAGGGGATGTGTGTGTGTTGACACAGTGGAGCATTACTTGCACTCGTGCAGCAGTCCCAGCAATGTGGAGTACATGATTGCCTTGCATGCCACACTGAGATCACCCCTGAGGAGTATGTATGAAACCAGATAGAGGGTTGCCCTTATAGCCTATAGGTGTATGGTAGATGTTTGATGCCTGGTATTCCCTGGTGGGGAATCTCTGTGATGTCCCCAGCTGCTGCATGTGCTGTGTGATGTTAATGACAAACAGGGAATTATACACATTAATGGTCCACACTGGGGGAGTACAGGGATGTTTATACCCCATGTCCCAGGATGACATACCTTTATGTATGACATTGGCCATGTAGAAAGTTTACCTTACGATGAAAGCAACATTGTGTTGAAATTTCATGTTGCCAAATACCTGGGTCCAGAGTGCCCTCACAAATGACTGCATGCCTAGAATGTTGTTAGTACTGTGATAATATGTTGGGACGTCACTCTCCCTATAGGGGTTCACATTGCATGTCCTGATAGGCACCCTAAGGCCATGCATCTGCCAACAGTTATGTATCTCTGTGAGATCCTCCAAGGTAGATGTCCACATCACTAGGGAATCTGGTGATGGCACACAACATGCAGTCATCCACAGACATAGTTGCACATAGGATAATACCTGCTACATACACCTGAGATGTGTACATCACACATAACAGAGGGCCAAACACAGAACAACAGGTTACACACCCAGTTTTGGGTCAATAGCTTGAGGTGGATTTCCCTATGTGGAATAGGTGGGTTGTGTCAGTGCAATGGTGTGCTACACTTATGGTAACATATGATGTGATGCATACTTGGGAGTATTATATCTATAATGGCCACATGGATTATACTATCACAGAGTTTGTCCAGGTCAAGGTAGGCAGTTTGCACTGTCCCCCTCCATAGCTTTGGTCACTGTGTCACAGAGGTCAACCAAGTGCAACACACATGAACCCTTCCTGGACAAAGACTACATGTGCAGAATGGAGTGTGGGCAAGCCACCAACATCCTTGTTAATGGGCTTCACTATAAACCCCAGAGATGGAGATGGGGACTGCAAATGTGGCTGCATGATGGTGGCTTTGCCACTGAGAATGACACTGTAGGGATGCGGCACTGGTAACCCATGTTGTGTAATGTCAACTGCACTATACCTTCACCTCATGTGGGGGTAGCACCTGGCCACTCCATGATGTTTCTACATCATCTGATGATGGCTTAATGGCCATTTGTGTGCTGGCATGGGTACGTCTTACAATGTATGTTAGGGGTCGTTCAACTCACCCAGGATCAGGATACAGACCCGATTCCAAATACAGTTGATGAGGTCCATATAGGCAGAATGGGCTTTCTGGCCACATGTGGTGGCCAGTAGCTAGCTGTGATTTGAATAGGTTTGTGCTGGCAATGGTGAACTGCCCCTGCACTGTCCCCTGTGCATCTTACTGCCTGGCCTTGTGGAAGTGTGTATGTGTCTCATATATACAGAAACCCCATGGCATTACCGGCTATACTTTACCTTTTGCATGTGTGATAGGATGGTTGACCAGCTAAAGCTGAGGCGCTGTCTGCACCTTTGAACCATGGACTGTGTGACTGCACATACCTCTGCAGTTCCCAGAGTTAGGAATGCTTGCAATGAGAACAAAGCCATGTGTACACCTCTAACATTTAGCAGCATGGCCTTCAATGTGTCCTGCACTGACACTTGTATGTTGACAGTGATAAGTTCAGCAATGTTACTAATGGAGTCACTATAGGGCTGATGGCAGCCACTGCCAGATGCATGCAGACCTGTGAAGACAGATGGAGGCCATCTGCCACATAGCATCATGGTCTGTTTACCATATCATCCCAGACTCACAGGTACTGGAACCCCTGGAATACCACAGGAGACATTTGGACATGTTAAGGGCAATCATTCCCTGATTGTATTGCAGCATCTGTCTGGTTGACAGCATAATGCTGCATAAGGCTAACGACATACCTGCCTGGGACACAACCAGTGTGCACACTTAAGTCTCAGTGCATTGATTCCAAGGACTTGCACATCAGGTCAGGCACACCAACATGTACTGTGACAGACCCATGACAGTACCTGTTGTTGAGAGACAGCAGTGTATATGTAACATGGCAGAGTCTGTCACCTGACACAAAAGTAACTGTGACCATCCACATACACAGCCAGGTCAGAGGCACACCAATGTCTCTCCACTGGAGTCCCTTATGTGTAACATGTTTGACATGGGCTGATGCCTGTGTGGCTGTGGAACACAGGTGTGTGGCCAGGTGTGTTATGTGCTGTGTACGGCTGTAGAATTCACGTGTGTCTTTGCCTCAGAGTTCCCCTTTCTTTGTTGATGTGCATGTTGAGGACCACTGCAGATGTCTGTGTGTAGGTGTGTGTGGTGTACTGATTGTGTAGGCAACCTGTTTGGGGACAGATATGTGGCACTGCCAGGCAGAGAGCATGGACTGCAGGTTCCTACAGTCATTGCAACTCTCACACAGTGAGTTCCTTGCTGGTGTTTCTAGATGGCTGTCCATCCGTGTAGATGAGGCATGTGCTACATGGTGCCAGGACAGCAATATCAACCACACTGGCTGTGGAAACTATAGGACATTATCCAGCCATATACTCAAGAATCTGAGGGAGGAAGGCTAGGGAAACCTGAGGTGTGGGCCTACAGCCAGGTGATTACTAATACAGTAGGAGGGTGACACCACAGCAAGCCATGTAGACAGCCTATAACCAAGCAGTAATAGATGCAACAGCTACATGCAGTGCAACACCCCATAGCACATGCAGCAAGTAGCATAAAACATCAGGATAAGGGGCAAAGCATGCTATAATACCAGTATGTTGCCGATACAGACATACTGTGCTGATAGGTGGCGTGGGTATGATGTGGAGGTTAGAGGTGGACAGTGGTGGCAAAAGTGGATGTGCAGGGTCTGTACATAATATTGAGCAATGTATGCAGTCATGTGATGTGTTCCCTGTTCATGTCTTTCAGGTGGGATGTACAGAAGATGTAACCCACCCTTCTCTGAAGCCGAGACCACTGCAATCAGCAATGCCCTGAGACTCCATCACTGGGTGCTGTTGGCAAGGAGCCACCAAAACCTGCAATGACACACTGCCCTGTGGGCAGAACTGGTAGAACAGTGAATAATGTGGGCCATGGGGACAGGAGCTATGAATAGGTATGACTCCGTGCCACTGATCTCATACACCATGCACAGCAAAGGGCTGCAGCTGTGGCCAGGGACAATGCTGGCACAGGTGGAGGGCCTGCTACTCAACCACCACTCTCAGCCATAGCGGAGTTCCTGGTGAACCTCGAATCAACCACCACCTCACAAAAAATCATCAGTACATATGTCATGGAGGTGGATGGCACAGATTCCACAGCCGAGGAGCGTCCAGGTAATGCCCACAGTGGGCATCACGCCAATACTGTAGCATTCATAGTTACAGCCTCTGCATACCTGTATGCATGTGTCAGGTCAATCTGCATTTGTGGGTGGGGTTTTGTAATACACGCATGTCGACACATAATGTGAATGTCATTAATTTGGATAGTATCACAGATTGTAGTGTACATGTTCATAAATGCACGTATTAGCCTGTACCAATGTCACATGTGTGTGTGCTGACAATACCTCTCCCCCACAAATCCATAGGTACCTCTAGTGTGACTGGGGAACATCAACCTGTAGCCAGTGTGTGTGGAACTGCCATGTCGTGGCTCACCTATACCTTAGGCATGTCAAGGACTGTCAGTTTGCCATGCACACAACTATTCAGCTTAGCCATATAGCAATATGTGCATGTTCACTTATGGTGGGGTTCACTGCAGTGCATCACATTGTTAATCACAGAAACATATTTTCAGGAGCTGTAACATATTGGTGCATGGTTTTGTATAGGTGTAGCCACTGTGCTATATAGGGGAACATTAGTATTGTGTACACAGGTGTACTGTGTGTTAGGTGAAGGTCTATCACATACTCCCACTTCTCATGTATCTCACAGGTGTATAGTAGTAGCAACAATAAATGGACATAGCTACACTGCATGTTGTTGAAGGCCTGTCCAGAATGTGTCTGTTGTGGTCTTGTGTGTTGTGCATGGCATCAGTCAGAAGATGTGGTCTGTATAATGCATTTGTGACACCTCACTTGTGTGTGTGTGTGTGTGTGTGTGTGTGTGTGTGTGTGTGTGTGTGTATCAGCAAACATTATTGTGCAGGAATTAATGTAGTTATGTTGTCTTCATCCCACAGGTGACCATAGGGGTTGGGGTGTGTCCCACTCACAACCTGAAGTCAGTGTCCCATCAGTCTGTGATGATGATGGTGGCCATTCTGAGGCACAGGTGGGGTTGTTGGGGGCTGAATCTGTACCATTGGTTGACATCACACATCCACCCCCGATCTTCCCACTCATTGTCAGTATGCCCACACATACCCAGTCTCCAGCAGCCACAGATATTGGGAGTCAGAGGCTGGTGGCATCAAACAGGGTAGTGTGGCAACTATGGCATCTGTGACTGTAGACACTAGATATAGCCAGAGAGCTGGTGAGGTCTCACACAGGCATATTGACAGGGGTGCTCAAAGGAGGACTGCTGCCCATCCAGCCCCTGTCAGAGGTGTCACAGCACATGTGACCCAATGCATGTTTTGGTCCATCATGGAGACACAGACATGTTGTGAATGGTACACCAGATGGATGCTCAGGGTCATGGATACAACTCTGCCTGGCATGCATGACTCACTCCATGGCATTGGTGATGCTTTACATTATTTTTCTGATGTTGTGGATAGACAGTGAGACATTGTCAGTCCTTAACCATGCAATGTCTGTGCTTGAACATGTGGTGAAAGTAGGGCATTGGACATGTGGACGTAGGTCAGTAACAGCATCAGCTGAGAGTCTATGTGGCCATGCACATTTACACTCCTGTAGTGGCAGTACCACCAGCACTACCAAAGGGAGGGTGCTATCCACACCACAACATAGCAGGCCATGGGCACATGATCCTGGGTGGTCCTGTGAGGGACACAGACACAGCAGACAGTGGAATCATCAGGAAGTAGTACCGCATCTGGCCTTGGGCAGTGACACTCCTGGCAGAACTAGTTCCTGTGTTTGTGCCTGGTGATGGTGAATTGTACATCCTGCCATGTACAGTCCATTGCTATCCATTATACCCTCATGTAGGACTAGCACATGGCTTGACTGCATGCATGCCCACACTCACACATCACAGTGACATGCAGGTCATCACTAGACACACACAGCTCCTCTCCATGGCCCAGCTGAACAGCACCCCTCCAGACACATATGCAGGATGTCAACTATATGGCACAGCCTATGCCTTTGGCAACCTAACACCATGCCCTGCACATGTGATGATACCTGTCCCACATCCCTGCTATCCATATCATCAATACAGGGACATGCTAATATGTCTCTGATGCACAGGGTGAATATAGTACAAGTAATGGCAGTTTATAGGGTAGTACTCTTATGCTCTGTAAGGTGCTGTCTGCTGGCAACTGTCATGGGTATACATCAAAGTGTATGTACCTTTGTGCCATGATTCTTTATTGCTGTTACTACTGCTGCCTGACTGTTGTCTCACAGACCTTATTCTGTTTCTGTTCCAGGTGTCTATGTGTGTGTACATCATGGAGAGATGCTGCCATTACTGAAGCTGAGTATGGCGGAGTGGAAACACAGATACTTTTTCATCACCAAGGTACCACTGTATATGTGCATGTTTTCCTAGATGTGTATGCATGCAACACTGTGTGAGGGTCAATGTGGGCAGACAGCATAACCTTGCATGCATACCCCTTGCCACAGCAAGCTAACCTTGATTCATGTCACCTGGGTTTCCATAGAATCACAGGTTCATACATACAGAGGAGGTTACTAGAGTACTTGCTGGGTCCCTTACAAGGCTAGGCATTACTTTATCCCCAACAGAATCATTGATCAGCACCTGTTGCCCCTGGCACTGTTGGAACAGATGTTTTTTTTCCCACCCACTCAACCTTGATGCAGTTGATGAGGGTATGCATGGTACTGTGTTTGACATGTTTGGGGAGTGCATTTCTGAGAATGGGCAGCCTCTGGGATACAAACCTGTCTCTCCATCAGGTTTTTTTTTTTCTATCTCATATGCGATTCAAGCCTGTTGTGCTGGTAATGTGCACAGAGTTATACTCATATGTATGTGGGGCAACTGTTAAAGGGCTGAGCACAACATTGCCATCTAGCCAGGCCACAGCCTACTTATGGACAACCTGTCATATACAGAATTGGGCAGTACTGATTCCAGGCTGTCTCCATTGAACAGGTGTTGAAGGACATGGATGACGTTTGTGGGTGTTGACCGGCCATGCTGATAATGTATTGTTGCACTGACTGAGGACTATACAGAGGTAATGTCCACCTTTTGATTGGATCCATTCCCTTTGTCTATGTGGTGAATCATGTGTTAGGCTTTTCTGACCACTGCCACTACTTGTTGCCTGAATGTGACAGTGTTACAATCCTGAGTACCCAGTTCTGTCAACACAGTCTGTGTGCTTATGGGGTTGCCATTGGATGGCGCAGTGGTGCAGTGGTAGCATTGTTGCCTCACAGCAAGAGGTTCTCCAGTTCGATTCTCAGCTGGGGTGCCTTCTGTGTGGAGTCTGCATGTCCTCCCCGCATTCATGTGGGTTTCCTCTGAGTGCTCCAGTTTCTTCCCACATTATAAAGACATGCATCTGGAGTGTTTCTCCTGGGGCCTCTGCTGAAACTTGGCTTTGTTCCAGGTCAGACTTTCCCGGTTAACAAATGTTAAATAAATAAAATAAAAATGTGGGAAATAGTGGGGCCATGTCCTTGCTGTATGGTATGATGGTATGGTTGTCTGCATTTAGCTTGTGGCCAGGACATTGTCACCATTTCAAACTCACAGTATGATGCCATTGCAGTGTGTTAACCGTAGTTTGTGGGTCAATAACAGACAACACACTACTTACAGTCGACACAACCTTAGGCAGTACCTACATATGTGGGTATTGGCAGTTAGCATTCATGCCTGTATACATGTTGGTCATTGGTGGCAGCAGCTACTCACAGGGCCTCCACATGTCTACATATTGCACACACATAGGCAGCACAGAGTGGAGTTGCCGCCTTATCCAATGTGGACTGTGGGACACATCTTTTAGTATTGTGATGTTTGACAGGACATACCATACCCATGGCAAGTTTAATGGACAGGACTTCCATTGGTTTTCTAATATAACAGCTTTTTTGTGTCACATTACCTTAGCTTATGCTATTTCTCATAATATTCAGGTACTTGTGATGTGACATAACTGCTTTATGCAAGTAGTACATATCTTTAGGAAATATTTGTTGTCCTACACTCTGGGGGCCTTTGTATTGCTTGAGTCCTTGTCACAGGTCACACCAGGCCAAACATGGACTGCATCCAGCAGGGTGGGACAGATGGTGGTCATACCTCTCACCCATACATATTTCTGCAGACTGTCCTGACGTTTGCTACATATTCTTGTTCTGTTTGTCATAGCACTGTTGTTTACTGGAAAAATTATGGCAAATCATAAAATACTAAGATTACAGAAGAATGGCATATACGTACATGCCTGACATCTTACCCTTCAGAACATGCATGCAAATGCACAACCTGTTATGCTATCTACTTTCTATGTTTGTCACAGCAAGATGTAAACATTGAGCCTCATATTTGGCCTTTGTCCCACTTTTCTGTATGGCTGTATCCAGATGTTTTTCTCTGAAGGGTTGAGAGGTATGCTGGTGGCCCTAAACAGTCACACTGCTGCAAGGGGATATACATACATAGATATACACAGCCACTCATGAACTTCCCTTGTTGAGAGTAGAACCCCTACTTGCCTTGTTTTATGTAAGATAGTGCTATATACATAACACAAGTGCCACACAGCTTATATAGTTTTGCAGTGTCTGCCACTACTATTCAGGTGCATGACATTTGCAGGTGCTGTAAGGATTCCCACTGGGGTTAACAGGCCCTTAAAATGGTAGAGCTATCTCAAACACACACAAACTAGTGCATGGTGACATGCATTGAAATATACATGCACACAGAGTTGCCACCTTTGAGACTGCAACATCTATCTATCCAGTTATGTGCACTACAAGCCAACAATAGTATTGCATGTGCCACAGTGCTATTGTGTTAGAAAATGTGTAACTGTGCTTCTAAGCTGGGTGACATCTGTAGGGGCCCTGACTAGGTTGGCAATGGGGGTGTTAACAGGGAAGAACAAGCACACAAAATGTTATAACAATCACACACACAGGCAAGACAGCCACAGGAGATAGGCATACAGACACACATGCACTAACACAGTTGCCAGTACTCAGATTAGAACCCCTACTTATCTACTTGTATGTACTATAGTGCTACGCACATATCGCATGTGCCACAGAGATTAAATGCTGGGGATATACCTCAGAACCTCTTACAGCAATTAATCTGGACAAAGCCTTCAGGAATGGTGGGATAAACTCCAAAAAATTGGGACATCTCTCACATATTGCACTTTCAAACCTAGACAACTGATAGGGTAACAGGTTTTGCTTCAGCATGACTATTCATAAGGGTATGACATCTGAAGCTGAAATGTCTGTCATGATGTCTGACTTAAACTCTCACTGCTTTGCCAATATGTTCACAGAAACCCCCATTGTTATGAGACATGGACCACATATATGTGGTAAAAATTGGAACGTTCTGCATAAATCTGTATAGATGCCTGGTATGGCCGGAAGACTTTGACAGCTATTCCTTATGGAGAATTCATTAGAATTAAAAGGTTGAATACTGATATTAAATTAGCTTATGATGAAGCTCTTAAGACAGCTAATATGTTTGTAGCTAGAGGGTATAATTTAATAGATGTTAAGAATAGTTTTGATAAAGTATTTAAAAATAGCAATGTTACAAACAAACTTGTGAATAGATATAATAATAACAGATATAATAGAAATAAAACGAATGAAGAAAAGATGTTTTTTGTTACCAAATACACTAATTTTTCTTGTATTATTAATGGATTGATTAAACAGTACTGGGATTTTATTAGAAAAGAAATTGTCTCTTTAAAAAATACCAAGTTGATCATATCCTACAAGAAAGGTAAAAGCCTTCAAGATTTCCTGGTGCATAGTATATATAAGGAACCTAAGACTAATATGCTAATTAACACTAGTGTAATAGGAACTTTTCCTTGTGGCAATTGTTCCATTTGTAAGCATATAGTTACAGAAGTGGAAAAGATTAACAAAAAAAATTTTACAACTAGAGCCAGATATTCTTGTTTAAGTAAAGGAATAATATATGTTATTTTTTGTTCTTGTAATAAATATTATATTGGTGAAACTAAGAGAATGTTAGCAGATAGAATTAAAGAACATGTTAGAGATGTGAAAAATAAGAAATTTAATAGTCCTATTGCTGAACATTTCAACACTGTACATGATGGTAGTATTGACTGTATGAAAGTTACTATATTGGAACAGGTACCCCTTTATTATAACAACATGGAACTTCAAAAGAATATATTAAGACAGAAAGAGTCTATTTTAATTATGAAATATGGTACTTTATTCCCA